>NC_053025.1:231240449-231261190 GCF_003073215.2 Triticum urartu | reverse complement strand
TGTTTGCCGTACCATGGTGTACGGGTGCAATCATGTCATTTAATAAACATAAATGTGAAAAGAAGATAATGCAAAAAATAGACAAGAAGCTAAGCATTGTTTATAGAGAGGCTATTTATCAAAGCCGAACGATACAAATAGTGCGGTAAGCAAAAGATATTGGACTATTCAGTATGTCCTGACCAGGGGCAGGCCGCGGAATTGTATTTAAAAAAGGTATACCGCTCGTAACAGAGACCAGCTGGGAGTTCCATAATGCGGCATGGCTTGTCTGCCTCCCTGGATCTTGCATCGTTTGTGCGGCAGTCGAATTGCCGAACAGGTCGTCCGAAGTATGGAGTCCTGAAAGTAAGAAAAAATTAAAAAAAGAATCCGGCAGCCCCTAGTACGTTTTAAGCCGTATTTTGGGCGTGCCGTTATTGTGCCCCTTCCCCTGTGCCCATGGTATTTCAAGGGCGTAGTTATGTACGCGAGGTACTGGTTTCGCTATGTCGCGAAAGCTGGGGTTGGGGCCGCATTGCTACGCTTGCTCAGAGTGTGCCAGGCGGTCCTGCTGTGGGTTACTCCGGGCGCGCTTGGCAGTGTCTGGCTTTTTAATGGCCGGACTGGAGAATTGCCTGAGAAGGCTACTTTGTACCTCCGCTGCGAGAGCCGCCGTATGCTCCTCCGTACGGAGGGAGCGTTCGGTGTTTCCGTTGACCGTGAATTACTCCTCGAGGGCCTGGCATCTTGAGCTTGAGATATGCATAGTGCGGCACCGCATTGAACTTTGCGAATGTGGTTCGTCCGAGCAGGGCGTGATAGCCACTGCGAAACGGGACTATATCGAAGATTAACTCTTCGCTTCGGAAATTGTCGGATCCGAAGACCACGTCAAGTGTTACTGAGCCTGTACAGTTGGCTTCTACACCTGGTATAACGCCTTTAAAGGTCGTTCTTGTGGGCTTAATCCTTGAGGGATCTATGCCCATTTTCCGCACTGTATCCTGATAAAGCAGGTTCAGGCTACTGCCGCCGTCCATGAGGACTCTTGTGAGATGAAATCCGTCGATGATTGGGTCGAGAACCAATGCGGCGAAGCCGCCATGACGGATGCTAGTGGGATGGTCCCTTCGATCAAAAGTGATCGGGCAGGAGGACCATGGGTTGAACTTTGGGGCGACTGGCTCCATCGCGTATACGTCCCGTAGCGCACGCTTCCGCTCCCGCTTGGGAATGTGGGTTGCGTATATCATGTTCACCGTCCGCACTTGTGGGGGAAAGCCCTTCTGTCCATTGTTGTTCGGCGGCTTGGGCTCCTCGTCGTCGCTGTGCAGCCCCTTGTCTCTGTTTTCGGCCCTTAACTTGCCTGCCTGCTTGAACACCCAACAATCCCTGTTAGTGTGATTGGCTGGCCTTTCGGGGGTGCCATGTATCTGGCACAAGCGATCGAGTATTCGGTCCAAACTGGACGGGCCCTGAGTATTCTTTTTGAATGGCTTTTTCCGCTGACCGGATTTATAGCCTTTGAATCCGGCATTGACTGCCGTGTCTTCATTGCTGTCGCTGCTAACGCGGCGTTTTTGCTTATTCCGACGTGTCCTGCCACTTTTGTCCTTGGTATCCGAATTACCAGGGTTCTTTGATAAGTTGTTACTGTGAGCTAGCCAGCTGTCTTCTCGCGCAAAAGCGGGTCATGAGTGTCGTGAGGGCTGCCATGGATTTCGGCTTTTCCTGTCCCAGGTGCCGGGCAAGCCACTCGTCGCGGATGTTATGCTTGAAGGCTGCTAGGGCCTCTGCGTCCGGACAGTCGACTATCTGGTTTTTCTTTGTTAGGAACCGTGTCCAGAATTGTCTGGCCGATTCCTTTGGCTGCTGAATTATGTGGATTAAGTCGTCGGCATCTGGTGGTCGCACGTAAGTGCCCTGGAATTTGTCGAGGAATGTGGCTTCCAGGTCCTCCCAAGAACCGATTGAGTCTGCTGGCAAGCTGTTAAGCCAATGCTGGGCCGGTCCTTTAAGTTTGTGCGGGAGGTATTTGATGGCGTGTAGATCATCGCCGCGTGCCATGTGGATGTGAAGGAGATAATCCTCGATCCATACCACCGGGTCTGTTGTGCCATCGTATGATTCGCTGTTTACGGGTTTGAAACCCTCTGGGATTTTATGATCCATTACTTCATTCGTGAAGCATAGCGGGTGTGCGGCGCCTCTGTACTGGGCTATATCACGAGCAGCTCAGAAGAGCTATGTCTGTTGTGTTCGGCCCGGCCGGATTTGTTGTATCCGGAGTGAAGATCATTGTCACATGCCGTAGGGCGCCTGCGCGATCCGTAGATCGATCTTGTTTGTCTTGCCTTATCCTCCAGTATGTCTCGCAGGTCGGTGCATTTTCCCGTGCCTTAGTTGAGCGGCGTCGGGGCATGGCTTGGGTGGAGGGCCGGAGGCCTCTCTGTCGCGGCCGCGAGGTGGCCGGTCTGCCATGTCATGCGCTGGTGATGTAGGTGCTTCCTCCTCTGATCGGGGTAGCGGCCTGCGCTTCGGGTAACTGTTGGAGGGGCATTCGAGTTCGTAGTTGGAGGGGCATTCGAGTTCGTACTCTTCGGCCGCAAGGACTTCAGTCCATCTGTCAGCTAGCAAATCTTGGGCAGCTCTAAGTTGTTGCTGCTTTTTCTTGAGGCTGCTTGCTGTGGCTAAAAGCCTGCGTTTAAAACGCTCTTGTTCGGCGGGGTCTGATGGTATGACAAATTCGTCGTCATCGAGGCTTGCCTCGTCTTCGGAGGGAGGCGTATAGTTATCATCCTCGACCACTCGGTCTGCTGCTCTCTCATGAGGGCTGGCTTTTCCATCATCCTGTGCCGAATCTTGCTGAGGTGGGTGTTCTTCGGCGCTATCCGGGGTAGTATTATCTCCCGTGCCGGAATCACCGTTTTTGCTTTGGCGGGATTTAGAGCGGCGCCGCTGACGCCGGCGCTTTGGCTGTTTCTTGGGGGCGTCATCCCCCACTGTTCCATCGCCATCTCCATCTTTTGGAGTATCCACCATATATATGTCATATGACGAGGTGGCCTTCCAGCGCCCTACAGGTGCTGGTTCCTGTTCATCTCCTACATCGTCGTCCATGCCGTCGATGTCTTCGGAGCTGAAGTCAAGCATGTCGGTTAGATCGTCGACAGTGGCTACAAAGTGGGTGGTGGGTGGGCTTTGAATTTCCTTATCGTCCGTATCCCACCCTCGCTGACCGTAGTCCGGCCAGGGCTCTCCTGATAAAGAGAGAGACTTAAGAGAATTCAGGATGTCGCCAAAAGGCGAATGCTGAAAGATGTCTGCGGCGGTGAACTCCATTATCGGCGCCCAATCGGATTCGATTGGCAGGGGCGCGGGGGGTTCGGAGTCGGGGAGAGTCCGGATCCTCGAGTCACGGGTCATGCAGAGTGCGGGGCTAGCGTTCGGCTCGATCGCTTTCGGGATCGCAGCCCCCGAGGTGACGTCCAACCGCTCATCCTCGATTGGCGCAATAGGCTCCGAGTTAGGGGTCGGAACCGATGCGTGTGCGGCCTCCAGGACACTGTCCGGGGCAGAGCTAGATCATGCCCCTCGAGATAGTGCGGCGCGCTTGGCCGTGGCTCGACCCGTCGAAGATCAAGTCTCCGCGGATGTCAGCCGTGTAGTTTAAGCTTCCAAACCTGACTTGATGGCCAGGGGCATAGCTTTCGATCTGCTCCAGGTGGCCGAGCGAATTGGCCCGCAGAGCGAAGCCGCCGAAGACGAAGATCCATCCGGGAAGGAAAGTCTCACCCTGGACCGTATCGTTGTTGATGATCAAAGGAGCCATCGGGCCTAAAGGCGACGACACAGAGGAACTCTCAATGAAAGCACCAATGTCGGTGTCAAAACCGGCGGATCTCGGGTGGGGGGTCCCGAACTGTGCGTCAAGGCCGGATGGTAACAGGAGACAAGGGACACGATGTTTTACCCAGGTTCGGGCCCTCTTGATGGAGGTAAAACCCTACGTCCTGCTTGATTAATATTGACGATATGGTTAGTACAAGAGTAGATCTACCACGAGATCAAGGAGGCTAAACCCTAGAAGCTAGCCTATGGTATGATTGTTGTGTATGGAGTTGATTGCCTAGGGACTACAACCCTCCGGTTTATATAGACATCGGATAGGGTTAGGGTTACATAAAGTCGGTTACAATGGTAGGAGATCTTGAATATCCGTATCGCCAAGCTTGCCTTCCACGCCAAGGAAAGTCCCATCCGGACATGGGAAGAAGTCTTCAATCTTGTATCTTCATAGTCCAGGAGTCCGGCTGAAGGTATAGTCGGCTACCCGAACACCCCCTAATCAGGACTCCCTCACTTGGTGATCTGAAGAAACTGAGCCATGATCTGGCTCTGCTCGTGAAGAAGTTCCAAAAGTTCTCAAGACGTGGTCGCCTTGGAAGATCCTCAAGGAGCAATGATTCCTCATCCAGTGACTACAAGAAGAGGCTCTGTCACAAATGCAAGAAACCTGGACATTTCATTCAAGATTGTCCTCAGTGGGAAAAGGAATCAAAGAAGAAGAAATACAAGGATTACAGTTCTGATGATGTGAAGAAAAATAAGAAATCCACAAAATCCTCATCATCAAAATCCTCCAAGCCTTCATATCACAAGAAGATCATCTCCAAGAAGGCCAGGGCATTCATTGGCAAGGAAATGGACTCTGAGGCTGAATCTGAAGAAAATGAGGAAGATGAGTCATCTGAGGAGTCCGAATCCGGAGTGGCGAGCCTTGCTCTCGTTACTGCATTCATTAGCAAGTCTATCTTCAACACTGAATAAAATGACCTCACCAACAAGGCTGATGAAGGCGATGATGACTACGCTCCCACCTATTGCTTCATGGCAAAGGGTGCCAAGGTACTCAAATATACCTCCTCTGAATCAAGTGAGAATGAATCTGATGAAAACCTTAAACCCAGCTATTCTAAACTTGCTAAGATTGCTATAAACAACAAAGGGCTTTAGAAAGGTTCAAACATGCTAAATAAAAGTGATGATATGTTGGGTGAAGAAATGGATCGCACTGAAACTTTGACTGAAAATCTTTTCAGAGACTTCAGTCCAAGCTTGACAAACTTCAAAGTCATCATAACACTATCTTATCGGATCATGAGAAGCTTTCTTATGAATTTCTTCAAATAAAGCAAGACCTTGAGAAGCTCAGAGTGAGTTATGAAGATCTTCAGAAGGAGCGCGATTCATTACTTGCTCAACAAACCAGCACTTCTCAGGAAGAATTTGTTCCACCAAGCTTGAAGTGCATTGAACATGAATCTGCTAATTCTTCACCTGAATGTTCAAATGCTGCTAATGTTTCAAATTCTTCACGTGCCTCTGCTATCACTAATTCCTCATCTGAGGACATTGCTAGTATCACTGACGATGCAGGGCTGAAGGAATTGTACACGACAGGCATGTACAAAAGCCTCAAAGGGCATCAGGCTCTTTGTGATGTGCTTAAAAAGCAGATCCTCAACAGGAACCCTAGGAAAGAGGGTATCGCCTTTGAGAGGAAACTCAATGCTGATGGTACATATTGGAAGCCTGAGCAGTACCCCAAAACTACATGGGTTGCTGCAAAGGGACCTCCAGTTGATCCATCTAACTTATCTGGATTTGCATGTGAATCTCCTCATTCTGATGATGAGTCAATTGACTCCAACTATAAGCTATTCAAAAATCAGAATGGTGAAGTATTTGCTAGATATGTTGGCACTAACTGCAGGAACGGCTCCCCTATGAAGAAAATCTGGGTTCCCAAAAGATGTCTTGAATAATCTTCAGGTGAATGTCATCATGACGCCACCTGTGAAGAATAGGAACCCCAGATCAAATTCTTCATATGGACCAAATTCCTCATATGGAGCAGAGTCCTCATATGAACATCATCGTGCTAACCCGTCTGTTTCGCAGGGAAGATCTAAGGATTATGGATATGTGCATTATTCTTCAAATCATTATGTCCATAAGTCCTCGAAGAATTTCTCTGCATACTCTTATGCTTACTCTAACCCCTCTTATGTGAAACGAAATGGACTGGCTTCTATGCCATCCTTCTCGTATGGAGCTCGCAGAATGATGAACTCTTTGCCACCCCTTCAGATGTGGGTGGTGAAGAAAAAGAACTAATCTCTTCTGCAGGGTCAGGTCTCCAGACGCACGTAATGTCTGAAGAATTTGCTGGAGACCAGATCTAAGGATTATGGATATGTCCATTATTCTTCAAATCATTATGTCCATAAGTCTCGAAGAATTTCTCTGCATACTCTTATGCTTACTCTAACCCCTCTTATGTGAAGACGAAATGGACTGGCTTCTATGCCATCCTTCTCGTATGGAGCTCGCAGAATGATGAACTCTTTGCCACCCCTTCAGATGTGGGTGGTGAAGAAAAAGAACTAATCTCTTCTGCAGGGTCAGGTCTCCAGACGCACGTAATCGTCTGAAGAATTTGCTGGAGACCTGAGCATGCCTGATAGGACGCAGGCTAATCATGAAGAAATGAACTTTCATTTCTCACGTCCTCATATTGCTTTATCAGTTCTTTACTTGATGAAATTGATCTGATGAATTGATGTCATATTCTTCACTGATGAAGTATATGAGTTTGTAAGCTGCACTAATTCATCTGCAGGATGATCAACCCAAAGCCACTGAGTGGGTCCTCGATAGTGGATGTACAAACCACATGACTGGTGACAAGAATCTATTGATGGATGCTCCATTATCTCCGTCGCATCTGAAGCATATCATCTTTGCTGACAAAGGCAAAAGTCAGGTATTGGGTCTAGGTAAGGTTGCGATTACAAAGGATCGACACATGGACAAAGTCATGCTTGTTGAGTCCTTAGGATACAACCTTATGTCTGTCTCAATGCTTTGTGATCTTGATATGGTTGTTGTCTTTGGCAAGTACCGTTGTGTTGTGGTTATGGAAGCTGACAATTCCAAAGTCTTCGAAGGCTTTAGGAGAGGAGACCTGTATATTGTTGATTTCTCTACAGGACCACAACCAGCCGTGTGCTTACTTGCAAAAGCTTCAGAAGGCTGGCTCTGGCATCGACGACTTGGTCATGCAGGCATGAGGAATTTGCACACGCTTGCGAAGAAGAAGCATGTCATTGGCATCGAGAATGTCAAATTCCTCAAGGATCACCTATGCGGAGCCTGTGAAGCTGGGAAGATGACCAAGGCCAAGCATCCAGCGAAGACTATCATGACCACCACTCGCCCATTTGAATTGCTTCACATGGATCTCTTTGGTCCTAATCATTATTCTGCTATCTCAAATGAAGCATCTCAATATGGCTTCGTTATTGTTGATGATTATTCTCGTTACACATGGGTACACCTTGTTACTTACAAACATGAAGTGCAGGAAGTCTTCAAACGATTTTCCTCGAGGGCTTCAACCAACTTTGGTGTGAAGATCAAGCACATCAGAAGTGACAATGGCACTGAGTTCAAGAATTCTGGTCTCGATGACTATCTTGATGAACTTGGTATCACTCATGAGTTATCTGCTCCTTACACTCCTCAGCAGAACGCATCGTGGAGCGCAAGAACAGGACTCTTGCTGAGATGGCTCGCACTATGCTTGATGAATACAAAACGCCTCGTCGTTTCTGGACTGAGGCAATTGATACTGCGTGCCACATCATCAACAGAGTATATCTTCACAAATTCTTCAAAAAGACTGCCTATGAACTCCTCACTGATAAGAAACCCAATGTAAGTTATTTCAAAGTCTTCGGTGCTAAATGTTGGATTAGAGATCCTCATCACAACTCAAAATTTGCACCGAAAGCACATGAAGGTTTTATGCTTGGTTACGAAAGGACTCGCACACCTACAGAGTCTTCAACAACGTTCTTCACAAAGTTGTTGAAACTGTAGATGTGCGGTTCGATGAAACTAATGGCTCGCAAAGAGAGCACCTACCTACTATGATAGATGAACCAGCACCTGAGGAAACTATCAAGTTCAAGGCTACTGAGGATGTCATTCCTACTGAAGAATCTGCTGAAGAATTCATTCCAGAACATGAAGAACGTCGAGCTAATGCACCTGAAGAAAATGCTGAAGAAAATGGTGCTGAAGAAAACAGCTGATCAAATTCTTCAACGACAACCAGCTCATCCTCGCATTGCAAAAGAAGTGCAAGTTGAAAAGATCATCAATGACATCAAAGCGCCAGGTCCTCTCACACGCTCAAAAGCTTCACATTTATCTAACTTTTGTGGGCACTATGCTTTTGTCTCTATTACAGAGCCCACTAAGGTAGATGAAGCATTTCTGGAGCCTGAGTGGATTCAGGCCATGCAAGAAGAATTACATCAGTTCGAGCTCAACAATGTCTGGGAACTGGTCAAACGTCCAGATCCTCGCAAGCACAATATCATCGGCACAAAGTGGATCTACCGCAACAAGCAAGATGAAAATGGCCTTGTGGTGAGGAATAAGGCACGGCTTGTAGCTCAAGGCTACACACAGGTTGAAGGAATTGATTTCGATGAAACTTTTGCACCTGTTGCTAGACTTGAGGCTATTCGCATATTACTTGCTTATGCTAACCATCATGATATCACTTTATATCAAATGGATGTGAAAAGTGCATTCCTCAATGGTAAGCTTGAGGAAGAAGTATATGTTGCTCAACCCCCAGGTTTTGAAGATCCAAAGAATCCTGACAAAGTCTTCAGACTCAACAAGGCCCTCTATGGCCTCAAGCAGGCCCCACGGGCTTGGTATGATACTTGAAGGAACTCTTCATGAAGAAAGGCTTCAAACCCGGTTCACTCGACCCTACTCTTTTCACTAAATCTTATGATGGTGAATTGTTTGTGTGCCAATATATGTTGATGATATTATCTTTGGCTGTACTGACCACACGTTATAGTGATGAATTTGCCTATATGATGAGTGAAGAATATCAAATGTCTATGATGGGAGAGTTGAAATTCTTCTTAGGTCTTCAAATTCGTCAACAACACAATGGCATATTCATATCTCAGGAGAAATACCTCAAGGATGTACTGAGGAAATTCGGCATGCAAGATTGCAAAGGCGTCAAAATTCCTATGCCCACAAATGGCCATCTGTGCACTGATGAAAATGGTATTGACTTCGATCATAAGGTATACCGCTCCATGATTGGTTCTTTATTGTACTTATGTGCATCTAGGCCAGATATAATGCTTAGTGTTTGCATGTGTGCCCGATTTCAAGCTACACCGAAGGAATCACACCATAAGGCTGTGAAGCATATTCTTCGATATCTAGCTCACACACCAACACTTGGATTATGGTACCCCAAGGGCTCGGCTTTTGATCTCATTGGATATTCTGACTCTGACTATGCTGGTGATCGTGTGGACCGCAAGTCAACATCTGGTACATGTCATTTCCTCGGACGATCTTTGGTCTGTTGGTCCTCGAAGAAACAGAACTGCGTATCACTATCTACTGCTGAAGCTGAGTACATTGCCGCTGGTTTTGGCTGTGCTCAACTGCTATGGATGAAGCAAACTCTCAAGGACTACGACGTCAACATGAAGAATGTGCCTCTCTTCTGTGACAATGAGAGTGCCATCAAGATTGCTCACAACCCAGTTCAGCACTCGAAGACAAAGCACATTCAGATTCGTCATCATTTTCTTCATGATCATGTGTTGAAGGGTGACATTTCTATTGAGCATGTGAAGACTGAAGAACAGCTAGCCGATATCTTCACAAAGCCCTTGGATGAGAAGAGATTTAGCAAGTTGCGGTGTGAGCTAAATATCCTAGAATCTTCGAATGTTCTTTGAAAAGGACACTCATCCTAACACTTATGCAAAATTGATGACTTAGATGTGCAACACATGAAGAAATGTTTTTCTTCAATTCAATGAAGAACAACACTCTTAGTGTGAAGAAATTAACGAAGAATTTGATTCTCTAAACCCTACGATAATTGTACGCGGTGTCTGAAATCATCATTCTTATACGGTGGGTCATGCCACCACCAAAATTTGAAATTCCTCAATTATTCATATTCTTCAATTTTGCATTGTCTTCACTGCTTCCATCATTTTTCTTCATTGGCTATATATATATATATAAGTTTATGTCCTCTACAACATTCACTTATTGCTAATTCTTCAAGTTGGTTTTTCTGCTAAGTGAATGTGATCGGACCCTTCCCCCTCTATGCTATACTCAACCCAATCTATTCACAAATTCTTCATGAGCGTTCTATTTGAAACTCATTCAAAATCTTCACTGTGTCCTTGTCAGTTGAAGAAATTGCGAACGGAACTTTAAAACCTATCTTATCAAAATTTTCGGCTTTGCCGCTCAAACCGTTCCGCATCCCACGTTATACTTATCCACTCACCCACGATCGCACACGATCTCCACCTCTCAGTATGTGGGTGACACATGTCAAGCGAATGAGAAGGGTCAGGGGCACGTTCGTCCAATTTCTTCGGGCGAGCAGTTTTTCACCGTGGCTATAAATACCCCTCCGCCCCTTCCTCACTTCTTTTACTCCGCTCGACCTCTCTCTCCAGCTCGAGCTTCTCAAACCCTAGCGCCGCCGCTACTTCATCACCGCCGATGAGGAAGAGCTTCACTGCCTCGACCTCGTCGCCGACGTACTCGCGCCTACCGCGGAAATCTTCACTCCGCCGTCGCCGTAGCCGTCTTCCTCCGCCAAGTTAGGGCGTGGAAGATCTGCATAGACGAACTTCACATCTCCTCACTCCAGTTCGTCGTGTTCTTCATCCAGGGTAATTAAAAGTTACTTTTACTGCCCTCATTGATTCGAATGATTATCTTCAAAATTTACAAAGGTGTTTTTCTTCATAGCTTCACACACTAAACACCTCACAAGTCATCTGTTCTTGATTCGTTTCTCTAAGCATCATTTTTCTTCAAGATTCCTCAATTGTGTGGATCTTTGATCTATACAACTATGGAACCTAAGACAAAGAACGCTTAGTGAAATTCTTCAAGACTCATCTGGTTAAATTCCTCAAACTTGTTCTTTTTGAAAAACCCTCTGAGAACGCATATGACCTCTCCAAATTCCTCGCAACTATACTCTGTTCACAGGTACACATGTCAGCTGCTGAATCACTAGGTTCTCATCAACTTAACTCATTTGCAGCATTCCTCGAAGAAAAGTTGCATACTTCTTCAGAGAATTCAATTGTCCGAATTCCTCAACTGAAGAAAATGGCTGACGGTAAGAAGCCATAGAAGGGAGGAAAGAGGCCTGAGGTCAATACATCGTTTGAGACCCTTGATGAAATATATGCTGGGTACTGCACACCTACTGAGGAAACCAAGAATGAGCGCAAGGTGCACATTTAGAAAATAGAAAGGATATGGGCAAGAGAGTGGAGGGAGTACAGGTATGTCACTTCAAAGTACATGAAGAAATTCGCACTCAATCCTCCATGCCCAAGAGCTCCATTGGCACCTGGCCAAATCGCTGATTCCACCTGCCTCAAGTGTGGTGATGACTATCCTGATGAATGGGCCAAGCGCCAAGCCAAGTTGGCTAAGCAAGCCAAAGAAGCAGTGAGGAAATTCAATGAAGACTCTGCTGCTGCTGCCTCTGCTGAGGCCTTTGCTGTCAAGCCAGAGAAGGCTATGTTAAAGAAGCCTGCGCGCAAGCCAAGTGCTTCACCAACAATGCCCTCAAGGCCAAGTTCCTCAGCAATGCCCTCATGGCCAGAATCCTCAAAGCCCTCACGGCCAATTCCTCATGCTGCTCCTGTTCCTCCAAAGTCCTCAGCTCCTCTTAAGCCCTCAGCTGTTCCGACTAAATCCTCAGCACCTGTGCATCTCGCCTCGAGCCAAAGGACTGCAGGCATTTCCATTGCCTCAGGTGTCTCAGCTAGTTCCTCAGCTGCACCAAGTTCCTCAGGTGGCCCCTCACTGCTGAAGACAAAGGCCACTGCTGGACGAGGTCCTCGCCCAAGTCCTCAAAATAAACAAGTCGCTTTCCAAGTGCCGTCTGAAGAAGACGAAGCTGATGATGATGAACTTGCAGAAATCATCAGAGACAGGCAAGTCAGGGCTGCTAGAGCTAAAGGAACAGGGGTGCCACTGCTTTTGGATCCCGAGTTGATCCTCGACTACATTGATGTTTGGCACAAGGACCCCAACGCTCCCATGCCTGACTTCAAGCTGACTCCTGGCCAAAGTCACATGCTGACCCACTTCATTCAAGAAGAAAAGTGGAAATTTGAGAAGGCCAGGCAGATCAAGAAAGCGCAGTACAAGAAAGAGAGCTATCTGAAGAAAAACATTGTCTCTATGACAACTGAAGAACTTGTCACTATTTAGACTGAGATCAAGAAACTCAGTGATGACTTTGACGCATATCGCGCTGATTGGCTTGGAGCCAAGGTTCGTTTTGTGAAACTTGCGGATAACTTCCTTCCAATGTTGCAGCCCCAACGCAACAGGAAATTCCTCAGGCTGAAGCATCTGCTCAGCCTACTGAAGAAAATGCCAGCACCGCTGATGACAATCAGGCTGCTGAAGAAAACGTGAGTTCCAGGGCTGATGACTGCATTCCAGACGCTGAAGAAATTGCCAGGGCACCCACTAGTGCTGCGCCTGAAGAAAATGAAGAACTCAGGGCAACTGCATCAGTTGTGCCTGAAGAAAATCAACCTGATTCCTCAGCTACTCCTGCACCAACTTCAACTCCAATCCTTCCATTTACATCAGATGTGAAGAAGACCAAGGCTGCAGAGCGTGCTGTAGTGAAGAAAAGGAAAGCATCAGCTCCTTCAGATTCTTCAGCTCCGAAGAAGATGAAGCCTATGACAAGTTTATTTGCTAATCCGATTGATGCTGTTCCCGTCTCAACCAGGCCATCAAAGGACCTTGTTCATTTTGATGAAGAATATGTGATCCCAAACGGATCAGATGAAGAAACTCCTTCTGCTGCTTCATCAGAGTAGATTGATGAAGAAATTGAAGTGGATGCGATCCCTTCAACACCTGTCATCTCCTCGCCCATGCCTCAGTTCACAGCTGAAGAGGCTGGCGTTGAAGAAATGGAAGATGAAGATGTGGACGTTGGCTGCTCCACACCCGTAATCAGTGATGAATTCTGGGAAAAGTAAGCATCCAAACTCTCCAATGTTCACCCCTCTACAACAAATTCCTCAGTCCCCCACCTAAACTGTTCAAATGGTCTCTGAAGAAACTCATCCCGCTGCATCTGTCCATGAGGAAATTCCAGCCACTAGCGCTGAAGAAACTACTGCTGCTGAACAACCAATGACGCAGAAGTGCCGCTGAGGAGGAACCAGAAATTCCTCAGCCCGAAGAACCTGCGATTGAGATTCCTGAGGTCGTGATGCAACTCACTGACACTCCTCTGCCGAAGCCAAAGGATCCATTCTCACGCAAGCAAAAGTTCAAGGCTGATGATTTCTTCGGCGAGCACGTATTCTTCGAAGATTACAACCCATATAACTCTGCTCGCATTAGGAAGAGGCGTTTCTGGAGTGCTAGTCAAGCCAATTTCTATTCCTTAGTGCTGTTCAACAAGGAGAAAATCTTCTACCATGAGCATATTCCTCACGTGGATATGGAATCTCTGCCGTGCTTCGCACCAGTCCTCAGTGTCCTTCACGACGCTGGACTGCTAAACTTTTGCTCTGACATCTGCGATTGGAATGAAGAACTGATTCTTCAATTATATGCAACGCTGCACATCACCGGAGATGCTGAAGATGTGAATTCATGGGTGCTGGACTGGATGTCTCAAAACACTCACTACACTGCACCAGCCTCTGAATTGCTTCGTGCTCTACCACTCAGTCCTCCCCTTGAAGATGCTCGCTGCATCTACAGTGAACCTGAGCTCATGCACCATTACATGCAGGTGCTGATGAAACCATTGAAGCCAGGTCAAGCACCAAGAACCAAATTCCTCTTGAAGGAATTGCTGTACGTGCCCAGAACTGTCTATCGTATTCTTACGAGGACAATCAGTCCTATCAAAGGCCACGACTCATATGATGAGGAAATTGTTGGTGAGGGAGTCCTGGATTAGGGGGTGTTCGGGTAGCCGGACTATACCTTCAGCCGGACTCCAGGACTATGAAGATACAAGATTGAAGACTTTGTCCCGTGTCCGGATGGGACTTTCCTTGGCGTGGAAGGCAAGCTTGGCGATGCGGATATTCAAGATCTCCTACCATTGTAACCGACTCTGTGTAACCCTAACCCTATCCGGTGTCTATATAAACCGGAGGGTTGTAGTCCGTAGGACATCAACTCCATATACAACAATCATACCATAGGCTAGCTTCTAGGGTTTAGCCTCCTTGATCTCGTGGTAGATCTACTCTTGTACTACCCATATCATCAATATTAATCAAGCAGGACGTAGGGTTTTACCTCCATCAAGAGGGCCCGAACCTGGGTAAAACATCGTGTTCCCTGCCTCCTGTTACCATCCGGCCTAGACGACAGTTCGGGACCCCCTACCCGAGATCCGCCGGTTTTGACACCGACATTGGTGCTTTCATTGAGAGTTCCTCTGTGTCGTCGCCTTTAGGCCCGATGGCTCCTTTGATCATCAACAACGATGCGGTCCAGGGTGAGACTTTTCTCCCCGGACAGATCTTCGTCTTCGGCGGCTTCGCACTGCGGGCCAATTCGCTGGCCACCTGGAGCAGATCGAAAGCTACGCCCCTGGCCATCAAGTCAGGTTTGGAAGCTTAAACTACACGGCTGACATCCGCGGAGACTTGATCTTCGACGGGTTCGAGCCACGGCCAAGCGCGCCGCACTATCTCGAGGGGCATGATCTAGCTCTGCCTCCGGACAGTGTCCTGGAGGCCGCACACGCACCAGTTCCGACCCCTAACTCGGAGCCTATTGCGCCAATCGAGGATGAGCGGTTGGACGTCACCTCGGGGGCTGCGATCTCAAAGGCGATCGAGCCGAGCGCCAGCCCCGCACTCTGCATGACCCGTGACTCTGAGGATCCGGACTCCTCCCGGACTCCAAACCCCCCGCGCCCCTTGCCAATCGAATCCGATTGGGCGCCGATAATGGAGTTCACCGCGCGGACATCTTTCAGCACTCGCCTTTTGGCGACATCCTGAATTCTCTCAAGTCTCTCTCTTTATCAGGAGAGCCCTGGCCGGATACGGTCAGCGAGGATGGGATACGGACGATGAAGAATTCAAAGCCCACCCACCACCCACTTTGTAGCCACTGTCGACGATTAACCGACATGCTTGACTTCGCTCCGAAGACATCGACGGCATGGACGACGATATAGGAGACGAACAGGAACCAGCACCTGTAGGGCGCTGGAAAGCCACCTCGTCATATGACATATATATGGTGGATACTCCAAAAGAAGATGGCGATGGAACAGCGGGGGATGACCCTCCAAGAAACAGCCAAAGCGCCGGCGTCAGCGGCGCCGCTCTAAATCCCGCCAAAGCAAAAACGGTGATTCCGGCACGGGAGATAATACTACCCCGGATAGCGCCGAAGAACACCCCCAGCAAGATTCGGCACAGGAAGATGGAGAAGCCAGCCCTCATGAGAGAGCGGCAGACCGAGAGGTCGAGGATGATAACTATATGCCTCCCTCCGAAGACGAGGCAAGCCTCGATGACGACGAATTCGTCGTACCATCAGACCCCGCCGAACAAGAGCGTTTCAAACGCAGGCTTTTAGCCACGGCAAGCACCCTCGAGAAAAAGCAGCAACAGCTTAGAGCTGACCAAGATTTGCTAGCTGACAGATGGACTGAAGTCCTTGCGGCCGAAGAGTATGAACTCGAACGCCCCTCCAAGAGTTACCCAAAGCACAGGCCGCTACCCCGATCAGAGGAGGAAGCACCTACATCACCAGCGCACGACATGGCAGACCGGCCACCTCGCGGCCGCGACAGAGAGGCCTCTCGGCCCTCCACCCAAGCCATGCCCCGACGCCGCTCAATTAAGGCACGGGAAAATGCGCCGGACCTGCGAGACGTACTGGAGGATAAGGCAAGACAAACAAGATCGATCTACGGATCGCGCAGGCGCCCTATGGCATGTGACGACGATCTTCACTCCGGATACAACAAATTCGGCCAGGCCGAACACAACAGACATAGCTCTTCCAAGCTGCGTCGTGATATAGCCCAGTACAGAGGCGCCGCACACCCGCTATGCTTCACGGATGAAGTAATGGATCATAAAATCCCAGAGGGTTTCAAACCCGTAAACATCGAATCATACGATGGCACAACAGATCCGGCGGTATGGATCGAGGATTATCTCCTTCACATCCACATGGCACGCGGCGATGATCTACACGCCATCAAATACCTCCCGCTCAAACTTAAAGGACCGGCCCGGCATTGGCTTAACAGCTTGCCAGCAGACTCAATCGGTTCTTGGGAGGACCTGGAAGCCGCATTCCTCGACAACTTCCAGGGCACTTACGTGCGACCACCGGATGCCGACGACTTAAGCCACATAATTCAGCAGCCAGAGGAATCGGCCAGGCAATTCTGGACACGGTTCCTAACAAAGAAAAACCAGATAGTCGACTGTCCGGACGCAGAGGCCCTAGCAGCCTTCAAGCATAACATCCGCGACGAGTGGCTTGCCCGGCACCTGGGACAGGAAAAGCCGAAATCCATGGCAGCCCTCACGACACTCATGACCCGCTTTTGCGCGGGAGAAGACAGCTGGCTAGCTTGCAGTAACAACTTATCAAAGAACCCTGGTAATTCGGATACCAAGGACAAAAGTGGCAGGACATGTCGGAATAAGCAAAAACGCCGCGTTAGCAGCGACAGCAATGAAGACACGGCAGTCAATGCCGGATTCAGAGGCTATAAATCCGGTCAGCGGAAAAAGCCATTCAAAAAGAATACTCAGGGCCCGTCCAGTTTGGACCGAATACTCGACCGCTTGTGCCAGATACATGGCACCCCCGAAAGGCCAGCCAATCACACTAACAGGGATTGTTGGGTGTTCAAGCAGGCAGGCAAGTTAAGAGCCGAAAACAAAGACAAGGGGCTGCACAGCGACGAGAGGAGGAGCCCAAGCCGCCGAACAACAATGGACAGAAGGGCTTTCCCCCACAAGTGCGGACGGTGAACATGATATACGCAACCCACATTCCCAAGAGGGAGCGGAAGCGTGCGCTACGGGACGTATACGCGATGGAGCCAGTCGCCCCAAAGTTCAACCCATGGTCCTCCTGCCCGATCACTTTTGATCGAAGGGACCATCCCACTAGCATCCGATGGCGGCTTCGCCGCATTGGTTCTCGACCCAATCATCGACGGATTTCATCTCACAAGAGTCCTCATGGACGGCGGCAGTAGCCTGAACCTGCTTTACCAGGATACAATGCGGAAAATGGGCATAGATCCCTCAAGGATTAGGCCCACAAAAACGACCTTTAAAGGCGTTATACCAGGTGTAGAAGCCAACTGTACAGGCTCAGTAACACTTGCCGTGGTCTTCGGATCCCCGGACAATTTCCGAAGCGAAGAGTTAATCTTCGACATAGTCACGTTTCGCAGTGGCTATCACGCCCTGCTCGGACGAACTGCATTCGCAAAGTTCAATGCGGTGCCGCACTACGCATATCTCAAGCTCAAGATGCCAGGCCCTCGAGGAGTAATCACGGTCAATGGAAACACCGAACGCTCCCTCCGTATGGAGGAGCACACGGCGGCTCTCGCAGCGGAAGTACAAAGTAGGCCTTCTTAGGCAATTCTCCAGTCCGGCCGTTAAAAAGCCAGACACTGCCAAGCGCGCCCGGAGTAACCCACAGCAGGACCGCCTGGCACGCTCTGAGCAAGCGTAGCAATGCGGCCCCAACCCCAGCTCTCGCGACATAGCGAAACCAGTAGCCTCGCGTACATAACTACGCCCTTGAAATACCATGGGCACAGGGGAAGGGGCACAATAACGGCACGCCCAAAATACGGCTTAAAACGTACTAGGGGCTGCCGGATTCTTTTTTTAATTTTTTCTTACTTTCAGGACTCCATACTTCGGACGACCTGTTCGGCAATTCGACTGCCGCACAAACGATGCAAGATCCAGGGAGGCAGACAAGCCATGCCGCATTATGGAACTCCCAGGTGGTCTCTGTTATGAGCAGTATACCTGTTTTGAATACAATTCCGCGGCCTGCCCCTGGTCAGGACATGTTAAATAGTCCAATATCTTTTTGCTTATCGCACTATTTGTATCGTTCGGCTTTGATAAATAGCCTCTCTATAAACAATGCATAGCTTTTTGTCTATTTTTTGCATTATCCTCTTTTCACATATATGTTTATTAAATGACATGATTGCACCCGTACACCATGGTACGGCAAACACGCCAGGGGCTTCAGTACCCCTCATAATGGTGTGAGAAGTCCGTACACTTTCACAAGTGCGGCACCCCGAACTTATAGCACTATATGCATCGGCTCCGAATCATGATTTGGGTCAATAGTTGGGTTTGCCCGGCTCCTATGTTTTGGTGCCTTACGTTCCGCTATATCGCTAAGGTAGCACTAGGAGAACCACTGCGATTGTGCCCCAGTTGAGCTGGAGCACCTCAGTGGAGAAAGCTAAAACTGACTGTCATGATGAAGCGAGAGACGGTCGCTGTTCGAGAGGTTTTTCGAGTCCCTAAAGACTTATGCCGCTTAGAGCGAGGAGGCTCTGTCCGGCCAAGGCGTGGATAGCGCCCCGAACTCGGTCTTCCGAACTAGGGGCTTCGCCGAAATTTAAAATTATAGAATTCTATGGCTAAGTGAGAGTGTTCAAGCATTATAGTCCGATTGCCTTGTTCGTTGTGCTGAGCGCCTCCCTCGAAGGACCCAAACATGGGAAAAAGAGCGCTCAGGTTTATCCCCGAACACCCCAGCACTAGCGGCACGGGGGCAGAAGCCGACGACTCGCCATCTCTCAGAATTGATATAAAGCCGCACAGAAGGTAATATTTTAAATTCAACAGCATTGCTTAGCGCATATGAACAAGTTTTCAGCGCACAGGAACACGAGCGAGTTCATTCAAAATCACATCCTTGGTACATTCATCGCCACAAGGCGGGCACCTGCAAGAACATCCTTGTAGTAGTTCTCGGGCTTGCGATGCTCCTTCCCCGGCGGCGGCCCGTCCTTCACAAGCTTCTCACCGTCCAGCTTACCCCAGTGCACCTTTGCACGGGCAAGGGCCCGACGGGCACCTTCGATGCAGACGGAGCGCTTGATGACCTCGAGCCTCGGACAGGCCTCCACCAGCCGCCGCACCAGCCCGAAATAGCTCCCAGGCAGGGCCTCTCCGGGCCACAGCCGAACTATGAAGCCCTTCATGGCCTGTTCGGCCGCCTTGTGGAGCTCGACCAGCTATTTCAGCTGGTCGCTCAAGGGCACAGGGTGTCCGGCCTCAGAATACTGAGACCAGAACACCTTCTCCGTCGAGCTGCCCTCTTCAGCTCGGTAGAATGCGGCGGCGGCAGATACGCTGCGGGGAAGATCTGCGAATGCCCCTGGAGAGCTCCGGATTCGGGTAAGTAACAAGTAGTTTACTTTTATATTTCTGCTTTGCATAAAGAATGCCTTACCCGCTGCTATCTTCCTCATCTCCTCCAACTCTTGGAGGGCCTTTTGGGCTTCGGCCTTGGCAGACTTGGCAGTCTCAAGGGCCGTCGCGAGCTCGGATGCTTGCGCCTTTGACTCAAGCTCCAAACTCTCATGTTTTTTCATGAGAGCCTGAAGCTCTTGCTGCACCTCGCCGACCTGAGCCCCAAGTCTGTCTCGCTCGGTGCGCTCCGCGGCCGTTTTCTTTTCGGCCTCAGACAGCGCTGCTTAAGGGTCGCCACCTCAGTCGTGGCCCCTACAATAAGCAGTACAATCCTGTTATTTTTTTGCAATCACGCCTTTTTATAGGCACTTTTTCTGTAAGGTATTTCTTACTTCTTTCTCCTCGAGCCGCCGCTTGGCAAGGCCGAGCTCTTGCTCGGTCCGCTCGAGGTCCTGCTTCAGGACACCCACCTCCGCAGTCAGTGCGGCGGTGGATAGCAGCGAAGCCTGCATACGCATATTGACTCTTTTTTGTTAGACTCCTGCGAAATTTAATAGATCCTCTATTCGGCTTTTCTTTCCGAACGCCAAACAGAGCATCAGGGGCTACTGTCTATGCGGTAATATTTTTACATATTTTTACTTACCTCGAAGCCTGTTAGAAGGCTAGCGCAAGCTTCAGTCAGTCCGCTCTTGGCGGACTGAACCTTCTGGATCACCGTACTCATAATAGTACGGTGCCCCTCGTCGATGGAGGCGCCGTCAAGCACCTCCAGCAGATTGTCCGGCACCTCCGGTTGGACGGAGGCCGCCGGCTCAGAAGGCTTGCTCCTCTTGGAAGGAGTTCGCCTACCGCGGTCCGGAACTGTGGAAGATTCCGGCGCGGTGTCCGGCACAAAGCCGGACTTGGAGCCCTGGGGGGCCTTATCCCCTTCACTCCTGGAGTCCGGGAGGTTGCCTTGCGGCTCCTCCGGGACCACCTCCTCCTGCCCCGGAGCTTGTCGCGACGCCACTTCGGCGTCGTCTGCAGTGCGGGGGGAGACAGCGGGCGGAACTGAGTTCACGTCCGATGAGTCCAGGGAGCCGCCCGATGATTCGTTGAATTCGGCCCGGGGCGGGCTGCATAATTACATTCGACATT
>NC_053025.1:231218995-231239449 GCF_003073215.2 Triticum urartu | reverse complement strand
TATATCTAATTGGATGTAGGGGGGCATGAGTTATTATTGTTGACATTACCCTCGAGGTAAAAAGGTTGTGGGGCGAAACTATAAGCCCCTATATTTCTCTGTGTCCGATTAAAACTCCGTAACCACAAGTATTGCGCGAGTGTTAGCAATTATGAAGGACTAGATGATAGTTGAGTATGTGGACTTGCTTTTTAGCTCTGACATAGACTCTTTCTGATGTTATGATAAATTGCAATTGCTTCAATGACTAAGGTTATACTTTGTTGGTTCTCAATAAGGTTCCTGATTCATACTTTTGGATTGTGAATAGATCGTCACTTGAACATAAGTAATCATATGACAATATCTATGTATGTTGATGTTATGAGAATAATCATGATGCCCTCATGTCCGTATTTTATTTTTATCGACGCCTCTACCTCTAAACATGGGGACATATTTATTGTTATCGGCTTTCACTTGAGGACAAGCGAGGTCTAAGCTAGGGGGAGTTGATACGTCCATTTTGCATCATGCTTTTATATCGATATTTATTGCATTATGGGCTTTTATTTCACATTATTTCACAATACTTATGGCTATTCTCTCTTATTTTACAAGGTTTACATAAGGAGGGAGAATGCCGGCAGCTGGAATTATGGGCTAGAAAAGGAGCAAATATTAGAGACCTATTCTCCACAACTCCAAAAGTCCTGAAACTCCACGGAATAACTTATAATAAATAATGAAAAATCCTCGCCAAAGATGAAGACCAAGGGGGCCACACCCTTTCCACGAGGGTGGGGGGTGCCCCCCCCTAGGGCGCGCCCCCTACCTCATGGCCCCCCTGGTGGCTCTCCGATGACCATCTTCTCCTATATGAAGTCTTTCGTCGAGAAAAAAATAAGAAGCAACCTTTCGGGATGAAACTCCGCCGCCACAAGGCGGAACCTTGGCGGTCCAATCTAGAGCTCCGGCAGAGCTGTTCTGCCGGGGAAACTTCCCTCCCTGGGAATTGCAATAATATCAAGTTTCCTCTCTATGTGCTTAAAGTTTTGAAGTTATGGTTGTTTTACCTTCCTTTGCAAGTTGATTCTTGTTCCCATAAGTTGTTTGCTCACAAAATCGCTATGCATAATAATTATGTTATACTTAAATGTGCTAGTCATATTCTTCATGACGCTCTCTTTATGTTTCAATTCTTATCTTTTATGTGAGCATCGTTGAAATCATCATGCCTAGCTAGGGGCGTTAAACGATAGCGCTTGTTGGGAGGCAACCCAACTTAATTTTTGTTCCTCACTTTTTGCTCCTGTTTAGTAATAAGTAATTTATCTAGCCTATGTTATTATTGAGTTTTTATGTTTTAATTAGTGTTTGTGCCAAGTAGAACTGTTGGGAAGACTTGGGGAAAGTCTTGTTGATCTTGCTGTAAAAAACAGAAACTTTAGCGCTCACGAAAATTGCTGCCATTTTTATTGGAGAGTGCTATTTAGTTAATTATTTTTGCAGATGATTAATAGATAAATTCCTCAGGTCCAACAATTTATTTGAGAATTTTATGAGTTCCATAAGTATACGTTTGATCCAGATTACCACAGACTGTTCTGTTTTTTGACAGATTCTGTTTTTCGTGTGTTGTTTGCTTATTTTGATGAATCTATGGCTAGTAAAATAGTTTATAAACCATAGAGAAGTTGTAATACAGTAGTTTTAACATCAATACAAATAAAGGGAGTAGTTCTCCCTCGGGGCCATCTTCATCATCCCGGTGCTCTCCATGACGAGGAGGGAGTAGTTCTCCCTCGGGGCTGAGGGTATGTACTAGTAGCTATGTGTTTGATCTCTCTCTCTCTCTCTCTCTCTCTCTCGTGTTCTTGAGGTGATACGATCTTGATGTATCGCGAGCTTTGCTATTATATTTGGATCCTATGATGTTTCTTCCCCCCTCTACTCTCTTGTAATGGATTGAGTTTCCCTTTGAAGTTATCTATCGGATTGAATCTTTAAAGATTTGAGAACACTTGATGTATGTCTTGCCGTGCGTATCTGTGGTGACTGATACTTCCATTTTACATCATGCTTTTATATCGATATTTATTGCATTATGGGCTGTTATTTCACATTATGTCACAATACTTATGGCTATTCTCTCTTATTTTACAAGGTTTACATAAGGAGGGAGAACGCCGGCACCTGGAATTCTGGGCTGGAAAAGGAGCAAATATTAGAGACCTATTCTGCACAACTCCAAAAGTCCTGAAACTCCACGGAATACCTTATAATAAATAATGAAAAATCCTCACCAAAGATGAAGACCAGGGGGCCCACACCCTTTCCACGAGGGTGGGGGGCGCGCCCCCTACCTTGTGGGCCCCCTGGTGGCTCTCTGATGACCATCTTCTCCTATATGAAGTCTTTCGTCGAGAAAAAAAAATAAGAAGCAACCTTTCGGGACGAAACTCCGCCGCCACAAGGCGGAACCTTGGCAGTCCAATCTAGAGCTCCGGCAGAGCTGTTCTGCCGGGGAAACTTCCCTCCCGGAGGGGAAATCATCGCCATCGTCATCACCAAAGCTCCTCTCATCGGGAGAGGGCAATCTCCATCAACATCTTCATCAGCACCATCTCATCTCAAAACCCTAGTTCATCTCTTGTATCCAATTCTTGTCTACAAGTCCGGGATTGGTGCTAGTAGGTTGCTAGTAGTGTTAATTACTCCTTGTAGTTGATGCTAGTTGGTTTAATTGGTGGAAGATCATATGTTCAGATCCTTTATGCATATTATACCCCTCTGATTATGAACATGAATATGCTTTGTGAGTAGTTACGTTTGTTCCTGAGGACAAGGGAGAAGTCTTGCTATTAGTAGTCATGTGAATTTGCTATTCGTTTGATATTTTGATAAGATGTATGTTGTCTAGCCTCTAGTGGTGTTATGTGAACGTCGACTACATAACACTTCACCATTATTTGGGCCTAGAGGAAGGCATTGGGAAGTAATAAGTAGATTATGTGTTGCTAGAGTGACAGAAGCTTAAACCCTAGTTTATGCATTGCTTCATAAGGGGCTGATTTGGATCCATATGTTTCATGCTATGGTTAGGTTTACCTTAATACTTTTTTTGTAGTTGCGGATACTTGCAATAGAGGTTAACCATAACTAGGATGCTTGTTCAAGTAAGAACAGAACCCAAGCACCGATCCACCCACATGTCAAATTATCAAAGTACCGAACGCGAATCATATGAACGTGATGAAAACTAGCTTGACGATATTCCCATGTGTCCTCAAGAGCGCTTTTCCTTATATAAGAGTTTGTCCAGGCTTGTCCTTTGCTACAAAAAGGATTGGGCCACCTTGCTGCACTTTATTTACTTTTGTTACTTGTTGCTCGTTACACATTATCTTATCACAAAACTATCCGTTACCACTTATTTCAGTACTTGCTGAGAATACCTTGCTGAAAACCGCTTATCATTTCCTTCTGCTCCTCGTTGGGTTCGACACTCTTACTTATCGAAAGGACTACAATAGAACCCCTATACTTGTGGGTCATCAAGACTCTTTTCTGGCGCCGTTGCCGGGGAGTGAAGTGCCTTTGGTAGGTGGAATTTGGTAAGGAAAAATTTATATAGTGTGCTGAAATTTACTGTCACTTGTTACTATGGAAATTAATCCTCTGAGGGGCTTGTTCGGGGTATCTTCACCCCGACCAGTAGAGCAAAGAGTTGCTTCTCAACCTACTGAACCTTTTGAAAATTAAATTCCTTATGAGTATCCTTCGGGTATGATAGAAAAACTGCTAGCTAATCCTTTTACAGGAGATGGAACAAAGCATCCTGATGAACACCTAATATATGTGGATGAAGTTTGTGGATTGTTTAAGCTTGCAGGTATATCCGATGATGTTGCTAAGAAGAAGGTCTTCCCTTTATCTTTGAAGGGAGACGCATTGATATGGTATAGGCTATGTGATGATACGAGATCATGGAATTATAGAAGATTGAAATTGGAATTTCATCAAAAGTATTACCCTATGCATCTTGTTCATCGTGACCGCAATTATATATATAATTTTTGGCCTCGCGAAGGAGAAAGCATCGCTCAAGCTTGGGGGAGGCTTAAATCAATGTTATATTCATGCCCCAATCATGAGCTCCCAAGATAAACAATTCTTCAGAATTTTTATGCTCGAATTTCTAAAAATAATCGCACCATGCTCGATACTTCTTGTGTTGGCTCTTTTATGATGAAGAATATTGGATTTAGATGGGATTTATTGGATAGAATTAAACGCAACTCTAAAGATTGGGACCTCGACAAAGGTAAGGAGTCAGGTATGACACCTAAGTTTGATTGTGTTAAATCTTTTATGGATACCGATATTTTCCGTAAGTTTAGCACTAAATATGGACTTGATTCTGAGATAGTAGCTTCTTTCTGTGAATCCTTTGCTACTTATGTTGATCTCCCTAAGGAGAAGTGGTTTAAATATCATCCTCCCATAGAAGTAAAAGTAGCTGCACCTATTAAAGTTGAAGAAAAGACTATTACTTATAATGATCCTATTGTTCCCACTTCTTATGTTGAGAAACCACCTTTCCCTATTAGAATAAAGGATCATGCTAAAGCTTCAACTGTGGTTCGTAAAAGCAATATTAGAACTTATATACCTCATGAACAAGTTAAAGTTGAACCTAATGTTGCTATTGCTAAAGATCTCTTGTCTGATAATATTGATGGGCATGTTATTCAGTTCTGTGGTGAAATTGCTAGAATTGCTAAACGTTCTGCTAAAGATAAACATAGACCTATGGTAGGCGTGCCTGTTATTTCTGTTAAAATAGGAGAACATTGTTATCATGGCTTATGTGATATGGGTGCTAGTGCTAGTGCAATACCTATTGACTTATACAAAGAAATTATGCATGACATTGCACCTGTTGAGTTAGAAGAAATTGATGTTACCATTAAACTTGCTAATAGAGATACTATTTCACCAATGGGAATTGTTAGAGATGTTGAAGTCTTGTGTGGGAAAACTAAATATCCTGCTGATTTTCTTGTTCTTGGTTCCCCACAAGATAGCTTTTGTCCCATTATATTTGGTAGACCCTTCTTAAATACTGTTAATGCTACCATAGATTGCACAAGGGATGTTGTTACTGTCGGCTTAGATGATATGACTCATGAGTTTAATTTCTCTAAATTTAGTAAACAACGCCGTGAAGAAGAATTGCCTAGTAAGGATGAAATTATTGGTCTTGCTTCTATTGCCGTACCTCCTAGTGATCCTTTAGAACAATATTTTCTAGACCATGAGAATGATATGTTTATGAATGAAAGAAGGGAAATAGATGAAGTACTCTTTAAACAGGAACCTATTCTGAAACACAATTTGCCTATTGAAATCCTAGGGGATCCCCCTCCACCTAAGTGTGTCCCGTGTTTGAGCTTAAACCATTGCCTGATAATCTTAAATATGCTTATCTTGATGAAAAGAAGATATATCCTGTTATTATTAGTGCTAACCTTTCAAAGCATGAAGAAGAAAGATTATTGAAAACTCTAAAGAAGCACCGTGCTGCTATTGGATATACTCTTGATGATCTTAAGGGCATTAGCCCCACTCTATGTCAACATAAAATAAATTTGGAAGCAGATGCCAAACCAGTTCGTGATCCTCAACGATGTATGAATCCTAAAATGAAAGAAGTGGTAAGAAAAGAAATACTAAAGCTTTTGGAGGCAGGTATAATTTATCCCGTTGCTGATAGTCAGTGGGTAAGTCATGTTCATTGTGTCCCTAAGAAGGGAGGTATTACTGTTGTTCCTAATGATAAAGATGAATTGATTCCACAAAGAATTATTACGGGTTATAGGATGGTAATTGATTTCCGCAAATTAAATAAGGCTACTAAGAAAGATCATTACCCCTTACCTTTTATCGATCAAATGCTAGAAAGATTATGCAAACATACACATTACTGCTTTCTAGATGGTTATTCTGGTTTCTCTCAAATACCTGTGTCGGCTAAAGATCAATCAAAGACTACTTTTACATGCCCTTTTGGTACTTTTGCTTATAGACGTATGCCTTTTGGTTTATGTAATGCACCTGCTACCTTTCAAAGATGCGTGATGGCTATATTCTCTGACTTCTGTGAAAAGATTTGTGAGGTTTTCATGGACGACTTTTCCGTCTATGGATCTTCTTTTGATGATTGCTTGAGCAATCTTGATCGAGTTTTGCAGAGATGTGAAGAAACTAATCTTGTCTTGAATTGGGAAAAGTGCCACTTTATGGTTAATGAAGGTATTGTCTTGGGGCATAAAGTTTCTGAAAGAGGTATTGAAGTTGATAAAGCCAAGGTTGATGCTATTGAAAAGATGCCATGTCCCAAGGACATCAAAGGTATAAGAAGTTTCCTTGGTCACGCCGGATTTTATAGGAGGTTCATTAAGGACTTCTCAAAATTTTCTTGGCCTCTGACTAATTTATTACAAAAAGATATACCATTTGTCTTTGATGATGATTGTGTAGAAGCATTTGAAATACTTATGAAAGCATTAGTCTCTGCGCCTATTGTTCAGCCACCTGATTGGAATTTACCCTTTGAAATTATGTGTGATGCTAGTGATTATGCCGTAGGTGCTGTTCTAGGGCAAAGAGTTGATAAGAAATTAAATGTTATCCATTATGCTAGTAAGACTCTGGACAATGCTCAAAGAAATTATGCTACTACTGAAAAAGAACTTTTAGCAGTTGTATTTGCTTGTGATAAGTTCAGACCTTATATTGTTGATTCTAAAGTAACTATCCACACTGATCATGCTGCTATTAAATATCTTATGGAGAAGAAAGATGCTAAACCTAGACTTATTAGATGGGTTCTCTTGCTACAAGAATTTGATTTGCATATTGTTGATAGAAAAGGAGCTGAGAACCCCGTTGCAGACAACTTATCTAGGTTAGAGAATGTTCTTGATGACCCACTACCTATTGATGATAGCTTTCCTGATGAACAATTAAATGTCATAATTACTTCTCGTAGTACCCCTTGGTATGCTGAGTATGCTAATTACATAGTTGCTAAATTTATAGCACCTAGCTTCACATATGTAGCGACCAGACCTCAAACAGTCTGATCTCTGTGCTCCGGTGTCATCCCTGGATCAGTAATGCTGACACCACACAGTACTTCGGAGGATTTATAACAGAGTAGCAATCACACACTTATTACATCGAGTGTCTCAAAAGAGAACTTATTACATTAAATATGGCTAAAGGCCATCTAATAACGATAACAGCGGAAGGCTTGGAAGATAAGTGAGTCCATCAACTCCAACGGCATCACTGAGTATAGAACCACGACCTAAACTCCTTAATCGTCATCTGAAAAGTCTGCAACATTAACGTTGCATCCCGAAAACGGGTCAGCACATGGAATATGCTGGCAAGGTAACACATAGAGAGTAATGGAATGCAACAGCTATACTATATGCATATTTGGCTGGTGGAAAGCTCTATGGTTACAGTTTTTGCGTAAAGCCAATTTTTCCCTACTTCAAAGGAATAAAATTAATTACTATCATGGTGGTTGTTAAACATTGAGAATGGTTGACAGCATCCTCAATCCCAATTAAGTAACATCATTAAAACCCAACAATATTAATTTAGAGTAACATGTTGAGATTCACATGAAAATCCAAGTACTAGATACTCAAGATGTCCATAACCGGGGACACGGCTAATCATGATTAGTTTATACACTCTGCAGAGGTTTGCGCACTTTTCCCCACAAGACTCGATCGCCTCCGTTGGATTTCTCGCACTACATGGTGTTTGAGAAACGGATGACCGAGACACAGTCTTTCAGAAGCGCTAGCACCTCACGACGGGTAGACCGGTACACCTACTTTCCCCTACATCTGCTAGTCTACCACTGTAAGAGTTTGCACAACTTAGTCAACTATGCCAGAGCCCATAATGGCTTGTGGCTGCACACGAAAGTTTCTAGTATGAAAAATCTCATGATCCCTTTGAGCCTGGGTGGCGGTCCAAGAAAACAGGCAAGTCCTGGTAACCCCAGGTGCCTCAATCCACCCAGATGTGTGTTAGGTTGCCACCTTAGATAAACCCTTAATTAACAATCTCACATATGTCATGGATATCACTCACCCAATCCACGTCTACTGGCATAGCATGGCAAAATAAGCAAACGTAGAAGTAACTCCCAAGGTTTGATATTTAATAGTACTACCTCATCTACTTCCCATCCCACAATTTAATTAGATCCCAGTCATGCAATGTGTGAGGATTGATCTAATGCAATAAAACTGGGTTGTAGAAAAGGTATGATCAAAGTGTTACTTGCCTTGCTGATGATCCGCGTAACCTAGAGATTCGAATTAACAGGCGGCGCACTCCGGGTATTCTATCGCAGACAAACAAACAAGCATACAATAAGTACTCATCTAATGCACAGGTAAAACTCAAATAGAAGATCTAACCAGAAAGTTCAACTTAAGAACCCTGGTTTGCAAAAAGAATCAAATCGAACGAAGCAAAAGAAGTCAAACGGCGAAAGAAAACAACTTCGTTCTAGTAATCTGGATCTAGGGCAAATTTTACAGTAGCAAAAACTTGTTTAAGTTGATTATTCAGAAAGAGGGTTTTGAGACGAAACTCCAGGCGCTTGAATCGCCTGATTCCGATAAACGACCGAAAAGTTATACTAAAACGAAAATCGGATCAGAAATCGCGATCAGAAAATAACCGCGGAAAATCCGACGAAAAAGAAAAACGACGAACATATTTTTTTTTTAAAAAAACTGCATGGAAAACGAGGCGGCGGCGAACCTCGAAAGGCGCGCACTCCGGCGGCGGCGGCGGCGGCTTAGCTAGGGTTAGGGTTAGCTGGCTTCGGGCCTCTCTCTCTTTCTCGGGCCGGTTCGGGCGCTATATAAAGGCCCCGGGCGGAGGTTTCCTGGCCGGTTACGGCCCGGAGTCGGTTCCAGTTTTTTCTAATAATTCCGCTCAGAAGAAAAATAAAAAGAAATACTAAACGGACTCCAAAAATCACGAAATAAATTTTGCCGGGTTCCTAAAATCAAGCCTGATAAAGTGAACATTTATCTGGGCCCAAATTACAACTTTGAAAAACGCGCATTTTTCCTAAATTCAAATAAAAATACCGAAAAACTCCGAAATAAAACTTATTTGATATTTTATTAAATCCTCAATATTTCTATATTTTGGGAAAGTCATTTTATTCCCTCTCTCATATTTTTGTAATAGAAATAATTGATGATAAAATAAATAAAATCAAATGATCCTGTTTACATAATTTGAGAAAACTCAAATATGTAAATAACGAAATCCCCAACTCTCTCCGTGGGTCCTTGAGTTGCTTAGGATTTTCTAGGATCAAAACCAAAAGCAAAATAAAATATGATATGCATGATGACCTAATGTATAACATTCCAAATTGAAAATTTGGGATGTTACAAACCTACCCCCCTTAAGATGAATCTCGCCCTCGAGATTCGGGTTGGCTAGAAAATAAGTGAGGGTGGTCTTTGAGCAAATCTTCCTCTCGCTCCCATGTGGCTTCATCCTCCGTGTGGTGGCTCCACTGAACTTTGCAAAACTTGATAACCTTGCTGCGGGTAACTCGGCTGGCAAACTCGAGGATCTTGACTGGTTTCTCCTCATAAGTCAAATTGTTATCCAACTGAATTGCTTCTAATGGCACTGTGTCTCTCAAAGGTATGTCAGTCATCTCCGCGTGACACTTCTTCAACTGAGAAACGTGAAACACATCATGCACTCCGGCCAATCCTTCTGGCAATTCCAACTTGTAGGCCACTTCTCCCATACGCTCCAAAACTCGATATGGTCCTACAAATCGTGGCGCTAACTTCCCCTTAACTCCAAAACGCTTAATCCCTCGAAGTGGGGATACTCGAAGATAAGCTCTATCTCCGACTTCGTAAACTGTCTCCTTGCGTTTAGAATCTGCGTAGCTCTTCTGCCTGGACTGGGCTACCTTGAGCCTATCGCGAATCAACTTCACCTTCTGTTCAGACTCCTTAATCAGATCTGGTCCAAACAACTGGCGGTCTCCAACTTCGTCCCATGACAACGGTGTCCTGCACCTCCTTCCGTAACAAAGCTTCGAAAGGGGCCATCTTCAAACTGGTCTGATAGCTATTATTGTAGGAAAACTCTGCATATGGCAAATTATCGTCCCAACTAGATCCATAATCTAGCACACAAGCTCTCAGCATATCCTCCAAAATCTGATTGACTCTCTCAGTCTGTCCATCTGTCTGCGGGTGAAAAGTTGTACTAAATTCTAGCCTAGTTCCCAAAGTCTCATGCAACTGCTTCCAGAACTTTGAGGTAAACTGGGTTCCTCTATCTGATACGATGCTCCTCGGAACTCCATGCAAACATACGATTCTGGTCATGTATATCTTTGCCAACTTAGCACTTGTGTAAGTGGTCTTTACTGGGATGAAATGTGCTACCTTCGTCAATCGATCAACTACAACCCAAATCGAGTCATAGCCTGAACGAGTCCTTGGTAATCCCGTGATAAAATCCATGCCTAGTTTATCCCACTTCCATTCGGGTATCGGCAATGGTTGCAACAATCCTGCTGGTTTCTGATGCTCTGCCTTTACTCTCTGACACACATCACAAACTACTACATACTCCTCAATATCCTTCTTCATTCCGGTCCACCAGAAAATATCCTTCAAATCCAAATACATCTTGGTATTTCCTGGGTGAATCGAATACGGTGAATCATGGGCCTCTTGCAAAATCAAGTTCCTGATCTCCGGGTTGTTGGGCATGTAAACACGATCTTCAAACCATAGGGTGTCGTGCTCATCCTCACGAAATCCTTTAGCTTTTCCTTTGCTCAGTTTCTCCTTTATAGTTGCAATCTCTTTGTCAGTTTTTTGAGCTTCTCTGATTCTATCCATCAGTGTTGACTGAATCTCCAATGCTGCTACATAGCCTCTCGGAACTATTTCCAAACATAGCTCGTGAAAATTTTCTGCTAACTCCTGGGGTATTTCTCCTGTCATTAACGTGTTGACATGGCTTTTGCGGCTTAATGCATCAGCTACTACATTAGCCTTCCCGGGATGATAATGCAATCTCATATCATAATCCTTGATGAGCTCCAACCATCTCCTTTGTCTGAGATTCAACTCCTTCTGCGTGAAAATGTACTTCAAACTCTTATGATCCATGTATACCTCACAATGGTTTCCAATGAGGAAATGTCTCCAGGTCTTCAATGCATGCACTACGGCTGCTAACTCCAAATCATGCGTAGCGTAATTCAATTCATGAGGCTTCAGTTGTCGCGAAGCATACAAAACAACTCTTCGTTCCTGCATAAGCACTGCTCCATGTCCTCGACGTGAAGCGTCGCAATACACCTCATAATCCTTGGTCTGATCTGGCAAAATCAACACTGGTGAGGTAACCAAACGTTTCTTCAATTCCTGAAAACTTGCCTCACACTCATCAGTCCATTTGAACTTAGTATCCTTCTTCAACAACTCCGTCATAGGTTTTGCAATCTTTGAGAAATTCTCAATAAATCTCCGGTAGTATCCTGTGAGTCTAAGAAAACTCCGGATCTCCCCAACTGTTGTTGGTGCTTCCCACTTGGTCACGGTTTCAACTTTGGCGGGATCTACTGCTATACCTTCTCCAGATATAACGTGTCCGAGGAATCCTACTTCCTTCAACCAAAATTCACATTTGCTGAACTTGGCATATAATTGGTGTTCTCTGAGCTTTCCAAGTACCAAACGCAAATGCTCCTTATGTTCCTCTTCATTCTTCGAATATACCAGGATATCATCAATGAACACTACGACGAACTTATCCAAAAACTCCATAAACACTTTTTTCATCATGTTCATAAAATAGGCAGGCGCGTTAGTCAGTCCAAATGACATAACGGTATACTCATACAGCCCATACCTGGTGGTAAAAGCTGTCTTAGGAATATCCTGTTCTCGAATCTTCAACTGGTGGTATCCTGATCGCAAATCGATCTTGGAAAATACCTTAGCTCCTTGCAATCGATCAAACAGATCGTTGATCATTGGTAATGGGTACTTGTTCTTGATCGTTACTTCGTTCAATCCTCGATAATCAACAACCATCCTTAACGATCCATCCTTCTTCTCCACTAAAAGTATTGGCGATCCCCAAGGCAAAGAACTTGGGCGAATATATCCCTTATCCAGTAACTCCTTAATCTGCTTCTTAATTTCCACCAAATCTTTTGCTGGCATCCTATACGGTCTCTTTGATATTGGCCCAGTGCCTGGCAATAGCTCAATCAAAAACTCAATGTCTCTATCCGGTGGCATGCCTGGCAACTCTTCGGGAAATACATCAGGAAAATCCTTTACCACTGGTACTTCCTCCTGCACAACTCCTGATAAGGAATTTACTTGGGTCCTCTTTGGTACATGCCGGGATACATACTTGATCCTTCTTCCTTCTGGCGTTGTGAGCAAAATTGTCTTACTGGCGCAATCGATGTTTCCCCCATACATCGACAGCCAATCCATACCAATAATCACATCCAGACCTTGGGATTCCAAAATAATTAAATCCGTTGGGAATACATGCCTTCCTATACTTAATGGAACTTGAAAACATCCTTGACTGGCCATGTGCTCCGCTCCTGGTGAGCTTACTAGCATAGGTGTTTTAAGAATCCTAGTGGGCAGGCTATAATTTTCCACAAATCCCCTTGATATGTATGAATGCGATGAACCAATATCAAAAAGAACGAGTGCAGTAAATGACTTAACCAAAAACTTACCTATTACTGCATCGGGCTGAGCTTCAACCTCCTCCACATTAACGTGGTTCACCTGTCCCCTGTTGAAAGGGTTCGTCTTCTTTCCAGAGCTTCCATTGCCATTTTGTCCTTCAGGACAGTCATTTGCATAATGTCCTGGCTTCGAACACTTATAGCAAGTGACGTGGCTCAAATCCTTCTTGGCTGGGGTTGATGGGGTGCCGCGGTTCTGTCCATTGCTTCCTCCATTCCCATTACCATTCTTGGTGCCATTGTGATTGTGCGAGCTACCTACTCCATGGGTATGCTGAAAATGTCCTCCTGGCCTAGGGGTAAAACGTGGCTTCTGCTGAGCTCCTGAATTATACTTTCCTTGTCCATATTTCCTCTTGCGGTTCTCAATTTGCTGCTGCTTCCCTTCAATCATAAGAGCACGATCTACCAACTCCTGGTAGTTGTTGAAAGTGGCTACCATCAACTGCATACTCAACTCATCATTCAATCCTTCCAGGAATTTCTCCTGCTTAGCTGCATCCGTAGCAACGTCATCTGGGGCATAACGTGCTAGCTTACTAAACTCCTCCACATACTGGCCAACTGTCCGTCCTCCTTGGCGCAAGTTACGAAACTCACGCTTCTTCATGGCCATTGCTCCTGCTGAAACATGGGCGGTACGAAAAGCCTGCTGAAACTGGTCCCATGTGACAGTGTCGACTGGGAAGGTGGCTGTGAAATTCTCCCACCAAGATGCTGCGGGTCCTTCTAACTGATGTGCGGCAAACTTAACCTTCTCCACATCAGTGCATCCTGCTGTGGTCAACTCCCTAGCTATCTTGCGGAGCCAATCATCTGCTACTATCGGCTCGGTGCTACTGGAAAACACTGGCGGATTCAGCCTAAGAAAACGGGCTAAGTGGTCAACAGGTGGTGGTGGTGGATTGTTGTTGTTGTTCCCCTGATTCTGATTCTGAACTAGCAACTGCATCAAGGTGTTCTGCTGCTGGATCAACTGGGTGAGCACCGGCGAAAAGGCAAATCCGGGGTCACGTCTCGGAGGCATCTGAGGGTTTAGAAAAGATGAGATATAAGAATAGAGGGGGTCTAAAGGGAAAACACTACCCATATGCACATGAGGCAAAAGCACACAATTCACTTCAATCAATCAAACATGACATACAATTGATCTAACTATCGCAAAAGTGCTCGGACTACTATATTTACATGGTGGACTACTACTACTGATGAGGTGGTCTACTAGAAATATTCTACGGTTGTTGACTCCATGATATCTTCTCCTGCTTCATCAACATAGTCATCATCACTACTATCTTGTTCCGAGTCGGTGGCGTAAATGATGATGTAGTCCTCCGGGCTAATCTCCTTGGGTTCTTCGTCTTCATCTACTGGTGTCGGGCCTCCCATAAATATTCCAATCTTCTTGATCAGATCGTCATTCTTATCCACCAATACTTCAATTTCTTCTTCATAATCTTCGCATGTAGCCTTGAGTTCTTCCTCTAGTTCCTTAATTCTAGTCCTAGCCTTCTTCAGATCTATCATGTCGGCGCACATCTGATTCTCCTGTCGTCGAATGTGCTGGTTTAACTCCTGAATAAAAGCTGCAATTGATCTATCTTTCCTGGTGCTGATCATCTGCTAGTGTTCATCTCGGCGCCCACAAATCTGGTAGATAGTATCTTTGAGATCCTTGCGGTAGGCTTCTCCAATGCGTCCCATGGCGATGTGGGCTGCCATGCTCTTTCCTAGACTCCAAGTTGGTGCATCAAAAGAAAACTCTATGGGCTCAGTGACTGGCATGAACGTCCTTCCTGGAACTTGAACTTGAATCATCCAGTGCTCTTCTTCAGGTAAAGTGGCGTTGTAGGTTCCCATGAAGCTTGGTATTCCTATGTTCAGGTATCTAGTGACTTCCTTCAAGTGGCGTCCAAAGGGTGTATCTTCATCTGGTTGTGCTAACTTGTTCCTTGAATCCGCCATCCTAAAGAGTAGAAAAGATGAGAAGTCAGAAGAGAAGAGAGTGATCTAGGTCTTTAGCTTAGTGGTCGTGTCCTACAGTCAGCGTGTGCTCTGATACCATCTCTGTAGCAACCAGACCTCAAACAGTCTGATCTCTATGCTCCGGTGTCATCCCTGGATCAGTAATGCTGACACCACACAGTACTTCGGAGGATTTATAACAGAGTAGCAATCACACACTTATTACATCGAGTGTCTCAAAAGAGAACTTATTACATTAAATATGGCTAAAGGCCATCTAATAACGATAACAGCGGAAGGCTCGGAAGATAAGTGAGTCCATCAACTCCAACGACATCACTGAGTATAGAACCACGACCTAAACTCCTTAATCGTCGTCTGAAAAGTCTGCAACATTAATGTTGCAGCCCGAAAACGGGTCAGCACATGGAATATGCTGGCAAGGTAACACATAGAGAGTAATGGAATGCAACAGCTATACTATATGCATATTTGGCTGGTGGAAAGCTCTATGGTTACAGTTTTTGCGTAAAGCCAATTTTTCCCTACTTCAAAGGAATAAAATTAATTACTATCATGGTGGTTGTTAAACATTGAGAATGGTTGACAGCATCCTCAATCCCAATTAAGTAACATCATTAAAACCCAACAATATTAATTTAGAGTAACATGTTGAGATTCACATGAAAATCCAAGTACTAGATACTCAAGATGTCCATAACCGGGGACACGGCTAATCATGATTAGTTTATACACTCTGCAGAGGTTTGCGCACTTTTCCCCACAAGACTCGATCGCCTCTGTTGGATTTCTCGCACTACATGGTGTTTGAGAAACGGATGACCGAGACACAGTCTTTCAGAAGCGCTAGCACCTTACGACGGATAGACCGGTACACCTACTTTCCCCTACATCTGCTAGTCTACCACTGTAAGAGTTCGCACAACTTAGTCAACTATGCCAGAGCCCATAATGGCTTGTGGCTGCACACGAAAGTTTCTAGTATGAAAAATCTCATGATCCCTTTGAGCCTGGGTGGCGGTCCAAGAAAACAGGCAAGTCCTGGTAACCCCAGGTGCCTCAATCCACCCAGATGTGTGTTAGGTTGCCACCTTAGATAAACCCTTAATTAACAATCTCACATCTGTCATGGATATCACTCACCCAATCCACGTCTACTGGCATAGCATGGCAAAATAAGCAAACGTAGAAGTAACTCCCAAGGTTTGATAATAAACAGGTAATAGGTACTACCTCATCTACTTCCCATCCCACAATTTAATTAGATCCTAGTCATGCAATGTGTGAGGATTGATCTAATGCAATAAAACTGGGTTGTAGAAAAGGTATGATCAAAGTGTTACTTGCCTTGCTGATGATCCGCGTAACCTAGAGATTCGAAGTAACAGGCGGCGCACTCCGGGTATTCTATCACAGACAAACAAACAAGCATACAATAAGTACTCATCTAATGCACAGGTAAAACTCAAATAGAAGATCTAACCAGAAAGTTCAACTTAAGAACCCTGGTTTGCAAAAAGAATCAAATCGAACGAAGCAAAAGAAGTCAAACGGCGAAAGAAAACAACTTCGTTCTAGTAATCTGGATCTAGGGCAAATTTTACAGTAGCAAAAACTTGTTTAAGTTGATTATTCGGAAAGAGGGTTTCGAGACGAAACTCCAGGCGCTTGAATCGCCTGATTCCGATAAACGAGCGAAAAGTTATACTAAAACGAAAATCGGATCAGAAAACGCGATCAGAAAATAACCGCGAAAAATCCGACGAAAAAGAAAAATGACGAACAGATTTTTTTTTTTTAAAAACTGCACGGAAAACGAGGCGGCGGCGAACCTCGTAAGGCGCGTGCTCCGGCAGCGGCGACGGCGGCGGCGGCTTAGCTAGGGTTAGGGTTAGCTGGCTTCGGGCCTCTCTCTCTCTCTCGGGCCGGTTCGGGCGCTATATAAAGGCCCCGGGCGGAGGTTTCCTGGCCGGTTACGGCCCGGAGTCGGTTCCAGTTTTTTTTTAATAATTCCGCTCGGAAGAAAAATAAAAAGAAATACTAAACAGACTCCAAAAATCACGAAATAAATTTTGCCGGGTTCCTAAAATCAAGCCTGATAAAGTGAACATTTATCTGGGCCCAAACTACAACTTTGAAAAACGCGCATTTTTCCTAAATTCAAATAAAAATACCGAAAAACTCCGAAATAAAACTTATTTGATTTTTTATTAAATCCTCAATATTTCTATATTTTGGGAAAGTCATTTTATTCCCTCTCTCATATTTTTGTAATAGAAATAATTGATGATAAAATAAATAAAATCAAATGATCCTGTTTACATAATTTGAGAAAACTCAAATATGTAAATAACGAAATCCCCAACTCTCTCCGTGGGTCCTTGAGTTGCTTAGGATTTTCTAGGATCAAAACCAAAAGCAAAATAAAATATGATATGCATGATGACCTAATGTATAACATTCCAAATTGAAAATTTGGGATGTTACAACATACCAACAAAAGAAAAAGTTCTTCTATGATTTGAGACATTACTTTTGGGATGACCCACATCTTTATAAAGAAGGAGTAGATGGTGTTATTAGACGTTGTGTACCTGAGCATGAACAGGAACAGATCCTACGCAAGTGCCATTCCGAAACTTATGGAGGACACCACACGGGAGATAGAACTGCACATAAGGTATTGCAATCCGGTTTTTATAGGCCTACTCTCTTCAAGGATGCCCGTAAGTTTATCCTATCTTGTGATGAAAGTCAAATAATTGGTAATATTAGTATACGTCAAGAAATGCCTATGAATTATTCACTTGTTATTGAACCGTTTGACGTTTGGGGCTTTGATTATATGGGACCTTTTCCTGCCTCGAATGGATATACACATATTTTAGTTGTTGTTGATTATGTTACTAAGTGGGTAGAAGCTATTCCAACTAGTAGTGCTGATCATAATACTTCTTTTAAAATTCTTAAAGAAGTTATTTTTCCGAGGTTTGGAGTCCCTAGATATTTAATGACTGATGGTGGTTCACATTTTATTCATGGTGCTTTCCGTAAAATGCTTGCTAAATATGACGTCAATCATAGAATTGCATCTCCGTATCACCCACAGTCTAGTGGTCAAGTAGAATTGAGTAATAGAGAACTCAAATTAATTTTGCAAAAGACTGTCAATAGGTCTAGAAAGAATTGGTCCAAGAAACTTGATGATGCATTATGGGCCTATAGAACTGCATATAAAAATCCTATGGGTATGTCTCCGTATAAAATGGTATATGGAAAAGCATGTCACTTACCTCTCGAACTAGAACATAAGGCATATTGGGCTATTAAAGAGCTCAATTATGATTTCAAACTTGCTGGTGAAAAGAGGTTATTTGATATTAGCTCACTTGATGAATGGAGAACCCAAGCTTATGAAAATGCCAAGTTGTTTAAAGAAAAGGTTAAAAGATGGCATGACAAAAGGATACAAAAGCGTGAGTTTAATGTAGGTGATTATGTATTGCTATACAACTCTCGTTTAAGATTTTTTGCAGGAAAACTTCTCTCTAAATGGGAAGGCCCCTATGTTATCGAGGAGGTCTACCGTTCCGGTGCCATAAAAATCAACAACTTCGAAGGCACAAATCCGAAGGTGGTAAATGGTTAGAGAATTAAACATTATATCTCAGGTAATCCCATAAATGTTGAAATCAATATTATTGAAACCGTAACCCGGAGGAATACATAAGGGACACCTTCCAGAATGTTTCAGACTCCGAAAAGGAATATGTATGTGGTACGGTAAGTAAACTGACTCCAAAACAATTTTTAAGGCAATATTTCTCCGTTTTGGAATATATAGAAAAATAGAAAATTAAGTAGCAGTCCGGGAAGGACACGAGGGCCCCACGAGGGTGGAGGGCGCGCCCCCCTACCTCGTGAGCACCTCGTGTGCCTTCCGGACTCCGTTTTCTTGCACGATACGTATTTTGGTCGGTAAAAATTCATTATATATTCTCCCGAAGGTTTTGACTCCCGTATCACGCAAATATCCTCTGTTTTTGTTTTGAGTTGTTGCTGCTGCAGATTAGAGCAAGATGTCTTCTCAAGAGTCAGTCGGGGAGAGCCGGGTATCTAATCCGGCACCGGAACCAAGGGCAAATAGCGACCCTGACCACTTTGGGCCAGCAACGGAGGAAGAGATGGAGGCTGACCTAATGAGGGTAGATGCCATGGAGGATCAAGAAGTCACCTCTCACTTCCGAGCTGGGTTCATGATGGGGGAACTACAGAGTTCAACTATTCCAAACTCGGCTATCCCTTCCAATGTTAGATTTCTTTCTTATGAAAATATGAAGAGGAGTGTCACTTGTTCTCCCGCAGCTATGGAACACCCTTGGGTGCAAGGAGCTTTAGCCGTCACAGGAAAGCTTCGTAAGGAAACAATCGACCTCAAGCAACAAGTTAACAAGCTCGAGGAGGAGAATCGTATCCTGAGAGGAATCATCGCAAAGAATATTTCACCAACAAAAAGAAGGAGATATAATCACATGGGTATGGGCACTCCCTTTGGCAACTGCCAAGCTTGGGGGAGGTGCCCCGGTATCGTATCACAATCACAACTCCTATCTTTACTGTTTTCCTTAGTTCAATCCTATTAGTAGTATTTCTATCTAGTAGCATAAAGTTTATGGCATGATCTAGTTTTAAGTTTTGCTTTATGATCTCTCTATGTAATCGAGTCCGTGAGCTATATAATAAAGGTTAGTGTTGAGTCAAGGGCTTGATTTTCTTGCTATGATCTTGGGTGAATAAAAGAAAAGAGAAAAAGAATAAGAAGAAACAAAAGTTCATATTGATCTTATTGATAGTAATGACTTCACATAGAAAGAGTGTGATGATTAAAAGTTATTGGGAGTTGGCAGACATAGCTTTGGTCATCGTTGCAATTAATAGGAAGTAATAAGGAAAGAGAGGTTTCACATATAAATATACTATTATTGACATCTTTTATGATTGGGAGCACTCATCAAAATATGACATGCTAAAGAGTTGATGTTGGACAAGGAAGACAACGTAATGGGTTATGTTTTCTTATATCTGAGATAAAGTATGTTGTCATGGATCATCCAACATGTTGAGCTTGCCTTTCCCCCTCATGCTAGCCAAATTCTCAGCACCAAGTAGAGATACTACTTGTGCTTCCAAATACCCTTAAACCAGTTTTGCCATGAGAGTCCACCATATCTTCCTATTGATTGAGTAAGATCCTTCAAGTAAGTTGTCATCGGTGCAAAGCAATAAAAATTGCTCTAAATATGTATGATTAGTGTGGGAGAAATAAGCTTTATATGATCTTGTGATGTGGAAGTAATAAAAGCGACGGACTGCATAATAAAGGTTCATATCACAAGGGGCAATATAAAGTGACGTTCTTTTGCATTAAGATTTTGTGCATCCAACCATAAAAGTGCATGGCAACCTCTGCTTCCCTCTGTGAAGGGCCTATCTTTTATTATTATCTTCTACCTTATGCAAGTGTCGTGGTGATCTTCACCTCTCCCTTTTTCATTTTATCCTTTGGCAAGCCCATCATGTTGGAAAGAACCTGATATATATAT
>NC_053025.1:231186835-231217995 GCF_003073215.2 Triticum urartu | reverse complement strand
GTCATTTGCTTGCGTGTTGCATTTCATCATGTCACCTCTTGCATCGCATCATGTGTTCGTGCCATCATATCAGTAATCTTATAACTTCATAAATGAACCGTATGGATCTTCAATCCATTTAAATTAGGCACCACAGGCTTTACACTTTATGCTTCCGGCTCGTATGTTGTGTGGAATTGTGAGCGGATAACAATTTCACACAGGAAACAGCTATGACCATGATTACGCCAAGCTATTTAGGTGAGACTATAGAATACTCAAGCTTGATTTGAAAACCTTGCCAAAAATTTCTCTTCCCTTTTGCCGAGGTTCCTCCAAAAATCCGAACATTTTTGGGGCCTTCCAAACACCCCTTACTTTTGAACCCATTTGAAATAATTCGAATGAGTTTGAATCCAAACTTCACTCACATGCGCTTTTCTGTTTTTCTTGGGTCAAGCTCAATTTTGTGAGTCCAGGAAAAATAATCCCTGTGCCATCATCCATTTTCTTCTCTCCTTTTTTTCTTTCTTTCCTCTCTTTCCTTTATTTCTTCTTTCTTTCTTCTATTAATGAGCAGAGATAGAGGGGAGAGAGCCCATCCCAGCTGGGCTGGCCTCCAAGGCCCAACCACGCCCCGCGGTAACCCTAGCTAGCTCGATCCCCTGCGCCTGTCCTCCTCGTTCCCTCACGCCGCCAGAGGCCCGCATCCCGATCCCCATCTCCCTCGATCTCTCTTTCTCGCTCGCAGCAGCCCCTCTCCTCGATCCTTCCCAACCCTCGCCTCTCCCTGCTCCTTCACCGTCGACGACCAATGCCTGCATCGCCGCTGCTTCCTGCATTGAGGAGCCGCTGCGCCTAGTCCCTGTGCCCGCACCTCCTACCCCGAGCGCCGCCCCATGGAGCCACGGCCCCCCTGATCCAGTGAGCCCTAGCTCCGCCGGCATCGGAGGTTGACCCGACGCCCAATCCCCTTATGGGCCTCCTCTGCTTCGCCGTCCATGGACACCGCCTGCTCGCCGGCGTCCACCTCCTCGACCATGCCGCCCCATCGCTCTCCCTTCACACGAGCCGCCTCCGTGCCGCCGTCCTCCATGGCAGCAGCCGGCCGAGCTCGAAGCTCCCGCCACAGCACCTCATCGCTGGGCGTTGACCCCTTCTCTTGCTCCAGCTCCGTCCGGCAAGGGCCTCGTGCCCGCTGCCTCTCTTGTCGCGACCAGGACCACTTCCTCACGCCCCTGATCGCCTCGCCATGACCATCTCCTCCCTGACGCCCTAGCTGCTGCTACAAGACCACCATGGCGCCATCATGGAGCCCGAGGGCCGAAGATGTCCACGACCGTGCATCTCTCCTTGTGCCACTTTGGAGATCGAGACCATCAAGATCAAGACTGCCCCGGACCATGTCGTCTCGCCGGATCGTCAAACACCCCGGCTGTTGCCAAGTACCTCAACGCCCGATGCCTGGAATGACTACCGTCACCGAAGACCCATGAACCAATAACTTCAAGTTCAACTATTGTCGCAAGAATGAGATCGGCGGGTCCGAAGACCCCAAGTACCATGACAACCCCGAAGGGACTTGGGTTCGTCAAGTTCACCTTCAAACGTGTACCACTATTGACGACTGAGACCCTGGATTCTACAAGTTCCTCACGGTGACCCTGAACATCTACGGGACATGCACGACTTCGAACCGTGTACCACATCGAACATGTACGGCTACATGACGAACCGCCAAGACCCTGAACGACTATCGCCTCAGAAGACCGTGAGTACAACTACTTCCACAATGTGTCATGTACGACTACCGTCGCTTGGGTTTTACAATACTCCGAGTACCACTACGTTTGCCATTTACAACTACACCAAGTCCGGACCGACGAGTGCCTTGAGAATGTCTGTAACTCTTACGTCGCCGAGGACCGAAAGTACCACTACGTCCCATCGAACCCGAACCGTCTCGTTTGCACGCTTCGAAGGTATAACCCCGAGACGACGTCCGTGAACGAATGCTTGCGATGTTTGAGATGCTCGTGTTTGCACCGTGTCCAAATTGTCACTCGTTTCCTTGTCACCAACTCGTGTGACACCCGGAATCCGGGATCACCCCACCATCTCTAGCTTGTTCCGAACATCCGTACCCTTGCTTCCTTTGCACTGGTATCTCCGTGATCTACCGGAACCGATATGGTGCTTTGGCATCATTTTCGGATTCGTCGCCGTGGCACCCTTTCTTTCCACCACGGTGACAAATGCTTCATAATGCTCTTATCAACTTTTAAAAAAATTGCATAAACTTGCACATGTCATCCGCATCATGATAACAACAATTAAAATGTTTAAAATTGTTGTTTGCTTTAAATTGCTAAATACATATGGGGATTTACCGGAATTGTTGCTTGTTGTTTCCAGCCTCATTTAAACTTGCCTAGATAGGTAGTTTTCATTTGCTTCACCTCTTGCCATGTTAATCAACATTTAATATTGTTGGGTACATAAATGAGATTCGAACTAAATAACTTGAATGTGGTGTTCCGTCAATATGCAACTCGTTGCATATTGAGCTCCACTTAATTTATAGTATTGTTTGTGCATTTTGCCATGCCATGCCTCTTTAAACCGGACATGCATCATACTTGGTTGTGCATCATGTCATGCTTATGTGATGGTTGTTTACCATGTTGTTTGCTTCTTTCCGGTGTTGCTTCTTCGGGTTAGTACCGATAACGTCGCGTTTGTGAGGATCCGTTCATCTACGTACGTTTGTCTTCTTCATGGACTCTTTCTTCTTCCTTGCGGGATCTCAGGCAAGATGACCATACCCTCGAAATCACTTCTATCTTTGCTTGCTAGTTGCTCGTTCTATTGCTATGTCGCGATACCTACCACTTGCTATATCATGCCTCCCATTTGCCATGTCAGCCTCTAACCCACCTTGCCTAGCAAACCGTTGTTTGGATATGTTACCAGTTTGCTCAGCCCCTCTTATAGCGTTGATAGTTGCAGGTGAAGATGGAGTTTGTTCCTTGTTGGAACATGATTATTGTTGGGATATCATTATTATATCTTGTTTACTTTAATGCACCTATATACTTGGTAAAGGGTGGAAGGCTCGGCCTTATGCCTGGTGTTTTGTTCCACTCTTGTCGCCCTAGATTCCGTCAGACCGGTTTTATGTTCCTGGATTTTGCGTTCCTTATGCGGTTGGGTTATAATGGGAACCCCTTGACAGTTTGCTTTGAATAAAACTCCTCCAGCAAGGCCCAACCTTGGTTTTACCATTTGCCACCTAAGCCTTTTTTCCTTGGTTTCTGCAGACTCAAGGGTCATCTTTATTTAAACCCCCGGGCTAGAGCTCCTCTGAGTGTTGGTACAAACTAGAGCACTGTGCGGGGCCATCCCTTGGCAACTTGGATTACGTCCGCTCATGTACACTTAGCTTATCCGGTGTGCCCTGAGAACGAGATATGTGCAGCTCCTATCGGGATTTGTCGGCACAGCGGGTGGTCTTGCTGGTCTTGTTTACCATTGTCGAAATGTCTTGTAACCGGGTTTTCGAGTCTGATCGGGTCTTCCTGGGAGAAGGAATATCCTTCATTGACCGTTAGAGCTTGTGATGGGCTAAGTTGGGACACCCCTGCAAGGTTTTTAACTTTCGAAAGTCATGCCCGTGGTTATGAGCAGATGCGAATTTGTTAATGTCCGGTTGAAGAGAACCTGACACTTGAATTAATTAAAATGCATCAACCGCATGTGTAGCCATGATGGTCTCTTCTCGGCGGAGTTTGGGAAGTGAACACGGTTCTTGTGTTATGCTTGAATGTAAGTAGTTTTAGGATCACTTCTTGATCACTTCTAGTTCACGACCGTGCTTTGCTTCCCTTCTCGCTCTCATTTGCGTAAGTTAGCCACCATATATGCTAGTGCTTGCTGCAGCTCCACCTCCCTACCCTTTCCTACCCATAAGCTTAAATAGTCTTGATCTCGTGGGTGTGAGATTGCTGAGTCCTCGTGGCTCACAGATACTTCCAAACAGTTGCAGGTGACGATGATACCAATGCAGATGATGCAACCGAGCTCAAGTGGGAGCTCGATGAAGATCTTGCTCGTTGTGTTGTGTCTTTTTCGGTTGATCAGTAGTGGAGCCCAGTTGGGGCGATCGGTGATCTACTGCATTAGGGGTTATCTTTCTTTATTTGGTTCCGTAGTCGGACCTTGATTGCATTCTAGATGATGTAATGCTATATTTATGTATTGTGTGAAGTGGCGATTGTAAGCCAACTCTTTATCCCTTTCTTATTCAGTACATGGGATGTGTAAAGATTACCCCTCTTGCGACATGCCTACAATGCGGTGATGCCTCTAAGTCATGCTCCGACACGTGGGAGATATAGCCGCATCGTGGGTGTTACAATGACTAACCAGTCATACTAGCCAAATTTGATTTTGAAAGCGGTTTTCCATTCATCACCCTCACGTATGCGGATTTGATAGTAACCACTCTTAAGATCAATTTTCAAAAAGATAGTGGCACCGCTAAGATCATCAAGAATATCGTCTAGGCGTGCAATGGGATACCTAATCGAACGGTGATAGCATTGATAGGTCTACAATCGGAGCACATGCGAAAACTACCGTCACGTTTTCGCACAAGAATGACCGGGGCAGCACGAGGACTCAACCTTTCACGCACATGTCCATGGTCTATGAGATGTTTTACTTGCCTTTGTATTTCTTTGGTTTCTTCGTGGTTGACGCGGTATGGAGCTTTGTTCGGAAGAGGTGCTCCGGGGATGAGGTCGATTCGATGCTCAATGCCTCGTAGAGGAGGTAGGCCCGGAGGTAGCTCATCAGGAAAAGATCTTGAAATTCCTGCAAAAGAGAAGACAAGACTAAAGGTAGAGAGTGAGAGGTGTTAGCTTTTGGTGCATTGTCCTTGCACAAGAGGACATATTGTATCACACTAGATGGGTTCTCACACACTTCTCTTATCTCACGTTTGGTGGCAAATGGAACTAGGTTCTTTTTTCGCTCATCGTGGAGGCACTCGATTTGGCTTGTGTCGCTCACTTTCTTTTTCATGGCTCGCTCTCTCATTATGATCTCCACGATGGGTGGCTTGCTTGTCAGCGATCACTTGAATTGGCCACATTGGACGAAGGACGTACTCCTTGCCCTTCATCATGAAGATGTAGTGGTTTGTGCGGCCGTTGTGGATGACTCTATCAAATTGCCATGCGCGTCCAAGGAGAAGATGGCAAACGGTCATTGGAACAACATCGCACTCCAAGGTGTCTTCATAGGCGCCAATTTTGAAGAAGACTTGTACTCGGTGCTCGACTTGGATGGTGCCGGAGTCGCTAAGCCATTGCACTTTGTATGGATGTGGATGCTTCATCTTGGGCAATTGGAGCTGGGAGCAAAGTTCTTCACTTGCGAGATTATGACAACTCCCTCAATCGATGATGACCTTGACGGATCGTCCATTGATGCTGGCCTTGGTTGGGAATATGTGGCATCTTTGGTCTTCTTCTTGGTGATGTTGGAGGGTCAAGACTTTGGAGACAACAAGTGTGGGACTTGAGTCTTCGTCGCAAAAGACTTGTTCCACTTCATTGTTCACTTGCCGGAGCATGGCGAATAGCTCAAGGGCTTCCATTTCTCCTTCACTTAGTGAGTCATAAGTGACATCGTCGTTGAAGACCATGGTTCGCTTGTTGGTGCACTCATAGGACTTGCGACCTCGGCCTCCGCAAGTGAAACACTTGAAGGAACTCGTCTTGACGGTCTCATCGGTTGGGGTTGATGATGATGAAGCTCTCGGCTTGAAGTTGCTCGTAGTAGGATGGCTTGTAGTTGACGAAGCTTTCTTGGAACTCGACTTGTCGATGTTGGTAGTAGAAGGCTTTGTAGTCGGTGTTGGAGTGGCTGAAGTTTGGTTGTTGGAGAAGCCGTAGGACTTGGATGAGAACTTGGCATACTTGAAATCATCTTGAACTTGGCGTTCCGCTTTGGTAGCTTGGTGCACTAGCTCGATGAGGTTCGAGTATGGTTGGAAGTCGGCAATCTTCTTGATAGGATGGTTGAGTCCATTCAAGAAATGTGCCATTGTTTGCTCATCATCCTTCGTGACATTGGCTCGTTTCATTGCAATCTCCATCTCCTTGTAGTACTCTTCAACGCTCTTGGTTCCTTGCTTGAGTTGTTGGAGTTTCTTGAAGAGGTCGCGGTTGTAGTAAGTAGGTACGAAGCATGCTCTCATGACATCCTTCATTTGCGCCCAAGTAGTGATGGGTGGTTCACCTCTTGCCTCTCGGCGCTCGATAACTTGTTCCCACCAAATGAGCACATAGTCTTGGAACTCAAGGGATGCCATGGCGATCTTCTTCTCTTCTTCATAATTGTGTAAACGAAAGATCTTGTCAACTTTCAATGCCCATGAAAGGTACTCTTCAGGATCGTTTCTTCCATTGAACTTGGGCATGGTGAACTTGAGTTTGCCATAGCGTTGTTCTTCATTGTGTTGGGGTCGGGGATGATGACGCCCAAGTTGTTGATGATTGTTCAACTCGTGGTGCTCTTGACACGGAGGGTTGTCAACCTCATGTTGCTCTTGTCGTGGAGGATCTCCATTGTCTTCATGATGTTGAGGAACTTGTTGTTCTTGACATGCTTGTGGAGGAGCTTGTCGAGCTCGAAGAGGAGCTTGAGGAACTTGACGATGCATGCGAGATTGAAATCTCTGTTCTTGAATTTCTTCATCAAATGCTTCTTCTTGTTCTCGCGCTTGTCGGCCTTGGTCGGCTACGGCTCGACTTGAATCTTGGAGGGCTTGTTGTGCCGCAAGTGCTTGAGTTTCACGGAGTTTTTCTTCTTGGCATTGTGCCTTGGCATCTTGAGCATTTTTGTGTAGACACGTTCCCTCTTCCTCTTCATGTTGGCGTTGTCGTTGCCGTTCTCGTGCTAGCGCAAAGGCCTCTTGAGTTTGATGTCATCGGCGCTCTTGAGAGTCGGTGTCACGTAGGGGATTGAGGCTTGCTTGAAGATCGTGGTGCGCGGCTCGGCGAAGAGTGTTCGATGTCGGTGTACTTGAGGCGGAGAGTGTGAAGTCGGAGTGTCGGCTTGAACGGCTCCTTCTTGAAGTGGAAGAAGAGCGGTTGAGCAACAAAGCACGAATCTCATCCATCTTTGCGTCATTCTCTTGCTTGTAATCGTCGACCTTGTGGTCGAAGTAGTCCCTTGCACGTTGCTCGAAAAGTAGCAAGTCAGCGGCAAGGTTGTCGATGCGTTCACTCATAGCTTGTTGCTCTTGATGCAAAGCGCGTTCTGCACCAAAGAGGTGACTCTTGGTGACGAAGGAGTTCATGTCGTTGTCTTTCTCCATGAAGAGTGGGTTGGTAGAAGTACTTGGCCTATCCATCATTCCAAGACAAATGTGAGTGGTAGAACAAGAAGAACCAATACCAAATGTACCTTGACCTAAGTTGAAATTGGATCGAGGATCACTCCAATGTAGGACAAGGAAATAGCACAATTGGTACTAGCTCTTGTTGGTTTCTCACACCTACACAAGTAAAAGCTTTTGTTGGAGCTTGGTTAGGATGGTGGCACAAAATTTGATGCAATTCTAAGTGAGCTTCAATAATGTTGGAAAAGATTCGCAAGATGCAATGTAACAAGTAGACCAAGCATATAAGGTACACGGAAACACACACACAAAAAGATAAGTGGGGCCGTGCAACCAAGGGTGAGCCAAAATGTGGAATCCACAAAAATGCTCTTGTTGCACAACACTAGAGACGCTAGCACGATTGCACAATAGGCGGATACAAGAACTTGTGCACAACCTACTTAGCAAAAATGCAACGACTTCTATCCCAAGTATGCTCTATGCAAGGTGTTGCTATGATATGATCCAAGATGATCGAGTATGACAATCTTAATGTTGTATGATGCTATGGTTCTTGCTTAAAAGCTCTTTGCTTATCTTTCCTCTTTGCTTAAAATCTTGTTTGGCTCTATGATGTTGGATCTCTTTTCGTATGCGATGCTTGACGAACCAAGATAGCAATTTTGTATGCGATGAAAACTTTGTGACACAAGAGAGGATACCAATATATGCAACAATGATGTATGTACGCTATGGGAAGTATGATCACTAATGTGCACAAGTCTCGCTGCCGGCAATACTCAATGGCTAGTCTCAAAGGGTAAGCAACGCAAAGGAGTAAGGCTATGATGGATATCAATGGAATGGCAAGAGTGGTATGTCCAATACCAAGATGAGGCTACCGGTCTTGCTTCCGGTATGCTGTCAAAATGGTGGCACGAATACCAAGGTGTAGTCGAGGTGGTCGTTGTTGATGATGATGTAGGACGGCGGTGATGATGTAGGACGGCGGTGATGTCGATGTCGAACCGTACCTAGATAGCCGAAACACAAAAGGATACGGTACCGCTACTCAAATGCTCAAACCTCGAAGTAGCAAAAGTGTCGGAGAGTGAAACGGTCCAAAATGGTTGGCCTATGCAGAAGTGGTGGAGGTATGCAGAAGTATATGTGGTATATGGTGGGACCGGAACAAAATTTGTTGAAAAATGGAAGGAAAACAGGGCGGTGGATGGAGATGTTGCTGCCATGGGTCGGATGTCCGTGTGGAAGGCCGGATGTCCGGGCTTTGTCGGGCCGGATGTCCGGGCTCTGGATCCAGGGACGAACGGGATGAACACCGCGTGGAGAGGTCAAATCCGGGCGAAATTCAGAGGAATTTGTGGATGGAAATTGGGGGAAAATGGATGGGAAGCTAGATCCACTCAAAACAAAGCAAATCCACGGATCCAAACCAACAAAATCTCAACACACCAACAAATCACAAAAAAATTGGGGCTATTTTTGTGGGCTAATTTTCGAATTTAGGACGGAATCAACAAAATTAGGCTAGAAAACACAACGGGGAGGCTCCGAAATCGTGATCAACCTGGCTCATGATACGAAGATGATGTAGGGTAGAACACTAATCGCCCAATCTTTCACGAAAGGAGCAGATCCCGCGAAGAACACGAGGAACACGAGGAGAAAACGGGGGAAAACAAAAGGGCAAACATGGGAGGAAACACTAAACCTACACGAAATAGTCACACATATGCTAGATCCTCGAGTTCATGGAACTATACATGGTACACGTTCAACTAGGGACGATACAAGGTAACCGGTCTTCTCCGTGAGGAGGTCTTGAATCCACGGGGGGATCTTCCCTTAGAAAGGGGGCCTGGATCCAAAGGAATCTTCTCCGAATAGGCTGCGGTCTCTCGCAAGGAGGAGATCCGATATGGATAAGCGTAGCTCTATCTCTCAAATGAGCTATCACAACGCTAACCCTAGAATGTTGTGCGAGGTGGAGTATATATAGTCTAGGGGGAGAAGGGATACACGGGCCTCGGCCCTTCACTGTGTGTAGACAGGGGAGGCCGGATGTCCGGGCTGGTCGGGCCGGATGTCCGGGCTTTCAGGCGATGCCGGATGTCCGGGCTGGGGAGGCCGGATGTCTAGGCTGGAGTGGTGGCATTTGTTGCTCTCGGGTTCAGAGGGGCCGGATTTCCATGCTGGTGGCCGGATGTCCGGGGGCTCGGGAGAGACTGGATGTCCGGGCTGTCGGGGCCGGATGTCCAGGGCCTGTAGCTTCTGGCGGCTGTGCTGTTGTAGTGGATGACGCACCAGGGGCCGGATGTCCGGGGTCTTGGCCGGATGTCCGGGGCCTGGGAGATGTTCTTGGTTCCTTCCGTTGGTTCTCCTCATCCGTGGACTTGGGGACTTGTACATCTTCATGCGCATCTTGGGGATGGTCCTCTTGGTGCCTAATCATGCATAACACGTCGGACGTAGGTAGTAGCCATGTCTCATGCATAGAAAGTGGAAGTTCAGAGAGGAGTAAGTTCACCTTATCTTCGATAGCCTTGGCTCGGGCTTGTGTCATTGGTCCAAGTGGTGTCGTTGGAGGTGTAGGTGCGTCCATGGGGATGATCTTGGGATGCTCCGCATCATAACGGTAGTTATAACTCTGTTTAGTGGATGACTTAGGATTCCTTGACTATTGCAGCTCCCATGACGCCCTCCTGTCCTCTACGTCCGAGTGGTGTTCCTTCAGCCGAGTGACGTGTGATCGTCCGAGTGCAGCAGTGCCATCCAAGTGAACTTCCTGATGTATGCATCCGAATGTTGGTATGGTCCAGGGACCTACCTATGATGGTGATGGGCCTATGTGGGTCCCAAATGCTGGGTCCTTGACCCTACGTGTAATAGGTGACCACCCCAAATCGTTTGGGATTTCGTAGGAGAAACAAACCGAACCTTCGGTTGAGGCCGAGTGCTGCAGGGGCTCTTGGAATATGTTTCCGAACCGTGATTTGTTGTTCCTTAAACGAAAACACAATGGATTCTGGACATTAGGTTTACCCAGATGACCGAGTGTTTGTGGATCATTGAGAAAAAACCAGGTGGCATTCGTTTTGTCTCTCGAATGAGATAGACTAGGGTCCTTAGTGAGGACATGCCATCACAACATGACTAGCGACGCTGGTGCGTGGTCTGATTCTCCGGAGAGATGCCAGTCCTTATCCCAAGGGAACGCTAGCGCAGGCCTCCTATGTGTCCAGGTTTACGAGTCATGGGCCTTAGAGCCTACCGAGAGGGCCAAGTGAACCCGCAGAGGGGCGTCAAGCTCGTCACATAATGATCCTGAAGAAGACTTCAGTCGGGTGTTTAATGTGGCCAAGTGCATGGGTCCCCGTAGAGGATAGTTAGTCGGACTGACATGCGTCCTTTTAGGAAAGGAATCATTGGCAATCAATCAGATTGATTCGTCCTGAATTCTCGGGATTTGAATTTGCATGTTCGCGCGCTGAAGCGATAACGTCATGCGTTAGTGGGAAAGTGGGGGCGTGGCTCAATGATTTGTGTAAACGGTCCCCACCACATGTTGCGCCTGTCCTATACAAAGCCTTGCCGCGCGGGCTGTTGATCCAAGGATTTGGGGTTGGGAGATTCCATTGAAGATTTCGTTTGGAGGTATAAAAGATTTTGAGCAGAGCTACTGGCCTCAGATCCCCTTTCTCTCCTCCTAATTCCTCCACTTCTCTTCTCCACCCGACTATGCGGCGATAGCGAGAGAGTCCACAGCCAAGGCGGAGAAGGCAGGGAAGACCACTTCCTCTGGCTCTGTTGCGGCGGCTGGCGGCATGCCGGTGGATTGGATCCCGTCGCGTGTCACCGCTCGGCTGTTGGATGAGCTGGAGTAGGAGGGGTTGATCCCGCGCGAAGGATGGCGTCACCCTGGTGCGAGGGAGGTCGAGCCGGTGCCCTAGGAGGACGAGCGCGTCCTGCTCGTCACCCACGTCGAGCAGGGCTTCTCGATGCTGGCCCACTCCTTTTTTCGAGCATTCCTCGAGTAGTTTGGTGCTCAACTCCACCACATTCCCCCAATGCCGTCATTTACCTCTCATCCTTTATCTCTCTCTCTCTCTGGGAGAACTTCTTGGGCTGCCACCCTCACTAGGGTCTCTTCCAATACATCTTCACCTTTTGTCTTCCAATACATCTTCACCTTTTGGTCGATGACTGTGAAGAACGACTCGCTAGCTGGTGAGAAAACCCATGTCATCTAGCTATGCGGGGGCCTAGGCATCCAGGTTCGCGAGTGGAGGTCGTTCCTGAAGATGAGCTTTTCCAACTCTGTTAAGGGGTGGCAGGGGACCTGGTTCTAATGTAGGTACGTCCCTAGCGCCCACAATCAGTCGGGCCTCCCACCGTACTCGGTTGAGCTAGTACGAGCCCCGCCGACCCTCACCGTGGCGAAGGAGGAGAAGGTGGGTGTCGATATTTTGTCGAGTGCATTGATTGGAGTCATGAATGCGGTACTGAATGGCATGGACTTGCTGAAGACCTTCTTCTATTGATTCTTTGTTTAGTAAAATTAAGATTGATGATAAAGGGACTAAAGAAGAGTCAACTTTAGCTAGAAGGCATCCCGATAATTCGGAGGGTGAAAATCTTGTTGAGAAAATTGATAAAAGTGGGTTTGAAGAGGTCGAAACTTTAACTTGTGATGTGCCCACTCTTTTGGATTACAAAGACTTTAATTATGATAGTTGATCTTTGATTCATTGTATTTCTTTGTTGCAATCCATGATAAATTCACCCCAGGCTTACAAACAAAATAAAGCTTTTACTAAACATATTATTGATGCTATGATTAGAGCTTTAGAAGAAAAGTTGGAATTACAGGTTTCAATCCCAAGAAAATTACATGATGAATGGGAACCTACTATCAAATTCAAGATCAAAAATGCTAGTGTTTCTACAATTCCAGAATCTTTATGTGATGTGCTTGGTCTTACCGATATTGAAGAGTATTCTCTAAATTTGAACTTGGCGAATTCTACTATTAAAAAACCTATGGGAAGAATTAATGATGTTCTTATTCTTGCAAATAGGAATTATATGCCCATAGATTTTATTGTTCTTGATATTGATTGCAATCTGTCTTGTCCAATTATTCTTGGTAGACCGTTTTTACGTACTATTGGTGCCATGATTGATATGAAACAAGGCAATATTAAATTTCAATTTCCACTACGGAAGGGTATGGAACACTTCCCTAGAACTATAATTAAGCCACCATATGAACCGATTATGAGGGCATCATCTGGATCTAGAAACAAAGATAACAATACTTAGATCCTTCGCATTATGCCTAGCTAGGGGCATAAAATGATAGCGCTCGTTGGGAGGCAAACCAACTTGTATCTTTTTGCTTTTTGGTTTTCTTGTTGTTTTCAATAAAATACCCAATTATGCCTCTGTTGAAATGTGTTTTTATGGTTTAAATTAGTGTTTGTGCCAAGCAAAGCCTTTGGGATCATGTTCGGTGATAGTTGATTTGATCTTGCTGAAAAATAGAAACTTTTGTGCTCACGCAAATAATTTATATTTCTAACAGAAGCACGATGAAATACTCATTATTTTTTCACAAGATTAGTATGCAAATTTCCTACGTTTTCCTAATTTTCCAGAATTTTGGAAGTTATGGAAGTATTTGAAATATTCAGATTGCTACAGACTGCTATGTTTTTGAAAGATTCTGTTTTTGTTGTGTTATTTGGTTGTTTTGATGATTCCATGGTTTCCTTTAAAGAGTTTTTGTCATGGAAAAGTTAAAATACAGTAGATATAATACAATAACAAAATATTAATGGATTTTCAAAAGTACTGAAAGTAGTGAGTTGCTTTCTTATAGTAACGGATCTCATGAAGTTTTGTTGAGTTTTGCGTGATTAAAGTTTTCATGTTTTGGGAGAGATCACAATGGATGAAGGAAAAAGGATTAGCAAAAGGCTAAGCTTGGGGATGCTCGAGGCACCCCAAGATAATATTCAAGAAGTATCAAGCAACTAAGCTTGGGGATGCTGCCGAGTGGCATCCCCTCTTTCTTCTAACACCCACCAGTATTTTACTTGAATCTATATTTTTATTCGTCACATATTATGACTTTTGCTTGGAGCTTCTTGTATGATATGAGTCTTTGTTTGTTTTTCTTTTTAATTTTTAATAAGCATCCTTGCTGTACACACCTATTTTAGAGAGCCAAATTATGCTATGCTTTCTCCTATGCTTCACTTGCGAGGTTTGTCACTCGAATAGACCCGACGTTTGTACCGACTGGATGGAATCCACGATCCGAGTGGTAGCTGCTAAGTTTTGAAGTGGAGTACTAAGGACTTGATACTTACGAGGTTGGTCACTCGAATAGAGCCGACGTTTGTAACGACTGGAACTGGGTTGACGGTGCTCGCATTCGTCTAGCTCCCTCTGAACCCGTTCGAGGCGATTGCACTCAGCCAATGTGTAACGCCCCGAGACCGATGTGCCAGGTGTCGTCCAGTTATTCGCTGTTGTTGCCTTGTCATGCATTGCATATCATGTCATCATGTGCTTTTCATTTGCATACATGTTCGTCTCATGCATCCGAGCATTTTCTCCGTTGTCCGTTTTGCAATCCGGCGCTCCGTTCTCCTCCGGTGGTCCTTTCTACTTTCCTTTCGTGTGTGGTGATTAAACATTTCCGGATTGGACCGAGGTTTGTCAAGCGGCCTTGGTTTACTACCGGTAGACCGCCTGTCAAGTTTCGTACCATTTGGACTTCGGTTGATACTCCAACGGTTAACCGAGGGACCGAAAAGGCCTCGTGTGTGTTGCAGCCCAACACCCCTCCAAAGTGGCCCAAAACCCACCTAAACCTGCTCCATCATCTCGGTCGTTCGATCACGATCGCGTGGCCGAAAACCGCACCTCATTTGGACTCTCCTAGCTCCCTCTACCTATAAATATGTGCAACCCTTCCAAATTCGCGGACGAAACCCTAGTCTTCCTCTACCTCGCGCCACCGGACGCATCTCTGCCACCGGCCGGACATGTCCGCCGCCCTCAGCCACCTCACTCCGACGAATAAGGCGCTCCCACGTCAGCCGAGCCGCCTCCCGCACCCTATCATCCACCGCCACGTGGCCTCCGCCACCGCGCCTCCCGCCGCGGGCCTCGGAACCCAGATCCGGCCCGCCGAGCCTGGATCCCGCGCCGCCTCTCCACGCCGGTGTCCATCCCACGCTCCGCCGGCCGCTTCCTCGGGCCGCGCGCCGCCTCCATGCGCCTTCGCCACGCCGCCGTCGTCCGCCAAGACCTCACCGCCCCGCAACGTCGGCGCCGGCCACCGACCCGACCGCGCCGCCCTCGCGCACCAGCCGCACGCCGCCGACCTTCGCCAGTCCCGTCGCCGTCCTCGTGCCGCCTCCTGCCTCGCCGGCGAACGCCGTCCGGCCGTCGCCTCGAACTCCCCTCGCCGGAGCCTTTCGTCGTCGGAGCTCGCCGCCCTCTTCGCCGGAGTTCGGTCCGGCCAGATCCGAAGAAGAAGCAGGACCAGATCCACCACTTCACCTAACCAAACACCCTCGCCCAAATCCGGATCTCGCCATCCCGCTCCGTCTCTGATGAGGACATCAATACCATTGTTACACCCACAGCCCCTACTGTTACATATACTGGACCAATTACTAGAGCTCGCGCACGCCAATTAAATTACCAGGTACTTTCGTTTCTTGGTAATGATTCTAATGTTCATGAGATTATGATGCTGCCTAAATTGGATACATTTGTTTTGCTTACAAATGAAGGTCCTAGCTTGGAGAAGGATGAACATTGGAGCAAGAACACGAATGGAGTTGATGGCATGCGCAAGGGGATCAGGAACGGAGTTACAAGTGATGATTTCAGGACTTTGAAGCCGCCATAAGGAGTGCATGAAGCCTTGGACGAAATATACAAGATGCCACTTCATAATATTCGTCCATAGGCTATTCTAGGTGCTGCGTCACCTTATTAATGGGCCAGGCCCATGTAATTTCGAAATACTTAAGTATAGGCTATTTTTAGAGTCCGTATGTGTGGGGAAACAAGAGTTAGGGTTGGTTTCGGACCCCACCCTCAAGGGCCACGAAATTCCCCTCTTCCTCCATATATACAGCCCTTAGGGCGTCGTTTAGACTTGGTTTTGTTTAGATTAAAAGTTCGCCATAGCTGCAACTTCGCGTACTTCGTTTGTGTCCAACGACCAGACCAAGGACGTCACAGAACCCCACCTTGATCAATAAAGCTTTCATCTTATATTCGCACTATCCAGATTGCAATCTCAGTTTCTTGCTTGTTCTTCGTTTGCTCGCAGGAAACAGGCCCTCGTGGTCAGGTTGATCGTGCTCCGGCGTGGTCAATAACCCCTCGGAAGTTGGTTTAGCGATTGCTAAGGCGCGACGTCTCGCACGTTCGTAGTCGGATCGTCAAGGTCGACTCCCACAGAAAACGATAGCCACCATCTCATCGAAACATCGGGACACCTTTGCCTCTATCAAGTGGTATCAGATTTCCAGGTTGCTCGGTGAGATTTTACAGTTTTTCGTAGATTAGATTGAGTCTGTTCTTCATACCTACAGTCCACGAAAAAGCCAAAAATTAGGGTTAGTTCATCATATCCGAACCAATCTGAGCCTTTGCATAATCTTTTTAGGGTTTTTGCTTTGTTGAATTTGCGGTTGCATCGTCGTGTCAAGTTGCTGGTCTTAGAGTCTAGTCTTTTAGAGTTTCGAGTTCTGGTCACAAGTTGTCACGCCGCCGCCGCACCATCATCATCGCCCATCTACCACTTTTGCTTATCCGCCACCCCTTTGAATCCATATCCATATACCACCACCAATCCGTATCCATATACCACCACCAATCTGTATTCATATACCACCACCGCTGCCATATACCACCACCGCTGCCATATACCACAACCATATATCCACCACCAATCCGAGTTCTTCTCATATTAGGTTTGTTCTTGAGATCAATCTCAATTCCGATTCGTGTTTCATTGCCTGCGTAGGTCTCGGAAAAAAAAAAAAAAAAAGAGTCTGGAGACCCCCGGGCAGTTTTTAGGCCAAAATTTTCTCGGGCAAATTTTTTCCCTATCCTATTTTTAGGCTTTTCTGAGTCTTTTGAGCCACGTGCCATCATAGTGATTTTTTGTCGCACTTTTTCGTCGTCGCTGCCCTGATTTCCGAAAAAAAAAGTGGAAAAAAAAATTTCGTGCCCATCCTATCAGTTTGACGAGGGAAGAGTTTTGAGACACTCGCCATTATAGTATTTTCGCAAAAAAAAAAAAAGAGGAGCGCAAAAAAAAAAAAAGAGAGCGCAAAAAAAAAGAGCGCAAAAAAAAAAAAGAGAGCGAAAAAAAAGCGAAAAGTTCCAGAGTGTGCTTTTCCCTTATTTACGTGCAGCGCCGTGATTTTGTTAGTGTTCTAGGCTCGCGTCTCTAGCACGGTCTAGCCTAGGACCAGCACAGTACCGTCGTTGAGCGTTTATTCAACTTTGCATCTCTGAATTGATTATTGCTGACCCTTTTTGCTACCATACTATAAGCCTTCCCAGCTCCACATACCTCTACGTCGTGCGTTTGACTCTCCCTGGCAATCGCTCTATCCAAGCTTTTGAGAGTTTTGACTACAACGGTTGCCGATCACCGCCTGCTGCTGGGTAAGAACTGGTAAGAATTTGAGATTTGCTTGACGGATTTGTGACACCCACCACCACCTCTTGTTAGTATTCTGTAGGATCATATTCTTGTGTGTTTCTATTGTTGCTAACCATGGCAGGATCACAAGCCGACGAGACTGACTGGGAGAACATGACGAATCAGGAGTTGCATGATAAATTTCAGCAAATGATGAATGGACAGGTGCAGGATGTGCTAAACAGATTTGAAGAGGCCATGGAGAAGATAGATGACATGGAGAAGACGTTCGAAACAAAGCTCGATGACAGGTTTAATGAATTGCTCGCGCGTCTTCCACCACCACCACCGGCTGCACCTAACGCACCTCTACAACAACAACAACGACTACCTACACATCGTGAAACAGCCCTCCGCCGAGCGAGCCGTCTCCCTCTTGCACCTGGCCAAACTGTTGGTGCTGCTGTTGATACTTCTGTGGCTCCTGCTGCTGATGGAGGAGGATGATTTTGCGGGAGATTACGAGGATGAGGTTGATCAAAATCAGAACTACGTGCCACCACCAGCACAGCAACCACCAGGTCGTCCACATGCAAATAATGGCATTGGTAGGGCTCACCCTCAGGTACGAGATCATGACCATCTCCCTAAACTAAAATTGAATATTCCACCATTTGAGGGTAGATATGTTCCTGATATATAACTTACTTGGGAGTTAGAAACTGAACAACGATTTACATGTTTACAATATCCCGAGGAGAGACGTGTTCCTGCTGCTGTTTGTGCTCACTTGCATGTGTTTGGTGGTCTGAGCATTGTAGATTATATCCTATTCCAGCTACTTGGGCTGCTTTGAAAACTGCTATGCGTACTCGTTGGGTTCCACCATATTATCAACGTGAATTACTTCAAAAATTGCAGCGTTTAAGACAAGGAAAAAATTCTGTAGAAGAATATTATCAGGAATTACAAACTGGCATGATTAGATGTGGTATTGTTGAGGAGAATGAAGCTATGCTTGCACGTTTTATGGGTGGATTAAATAGAGAGATTCAGACCATTCTAGAGTATAAGGAGTATACTAATATCACTCGTTTATTCCATCTTGCTTGTAAAGCTGAACGTGAAGTGCAGGATCGACAGGCATTGGCGCGAACTAACTTTTCTGCAGGTCGATCTTCATCATGGACACCACGTGCATCCTCTACTTCCACACGTTCTGCTGCACGCCTCCGTCAGCTGCCACCTCCAACCGTGATACAATAAAGCAGGCACAACCACCACTATCTGCCAAGAGCACACCTTCTGGGCCTGCACAGAGCTCTTCTTCATCCATGGCATCAACAGGGCAAACACATGATATTATTTGTCGATCTTGCAAGGGTGGAGGTCATTATGCGAGAGAATGCCCATCTAAGCGTGTGATGTGTTACTGAGGATGGTGGGTATGAGTCCGCTAGTGATGAGGAGACTTTGGCTCTTATTACACGTGAAGAACACGGTGGAGATGATTCTGATCATGAGACGCAATACATGGCTCCTGAAGATGCTGACAGGTATGAATGTTTAGTTGCTCAACGTGTTTTGAGTGTGCAGGTTACACAAGCTGAGCAAAATCAGAGGCATAATTTGTTCCATACAAAGGTAGTTGTGAAGGAACGTTCTGTTCGCGTGATCATAGATGGAGGGAGTTGCAACAACTTGGCTAGCATCGAGATGGTGGAGAAGCTATCTCTCACCACAAGACCACATCCACATCCTTACTACATCCAATGGTTCAACAACAGCGGCAAGGTTAAGGTAACACGTACTGTTCGTGTGCATTTTAGTATCTCTACATATGCTGATTATGTTGATTGTGATGTGGTACCTATGCAAGCATGTTCCTTATTACTTGGTAGACCATGGCAATTTGATAAAAATTCTATTCACCATGGTAGAAACAATCAGTATACTCTTGTTCATAAGGATAAAAATATTACTTTGCTTCCTATGACTCCTGATTCCATTTTGAAAGATGATATTAATAGAGCTAATAAAGCAAAACAGGAGAAAAATAAGAGTGAAAATCAGATTGTGGCAAAAGAATTTGAGCAACAAATGCAGCCTCATAATAATAAACATCTAGTGTTGCTTCTGAAATTAAATTGAAAAGTGCATGTTTACTTGCCACCAAATCTGATATTGATGATCTAGATTTTAGCAAATCTGTTTGCTATGCTTTTGTGTGCAAAGAGGCATTATTTTCATTCGAGGACGTGCCTTCCTCTTTGCCTCCTGCTGTCACTAACATTTTGCAGGAGTTCGCCTGACGTCTTTCCACAAGACGTGCCACCGGGATTACCACCTATTCGAGGGATTGAGCATCCAAATTGACTTAATTCCCGGTGCATCATTACCCAACCGGGCACCATACCGTACCAATCCAGAGGAGACGAAGGAGATTATGCGTCAAGTACAAGAACTGCTCGACAAAGGTTATATACGCGAATCCCTTAGTCCTTGTGCTGTTCCTATCATTTTAGTGCCGAAAAAGGATGGTACGTCGCGTATGTGCGTTGATTGTAGAGGCATTAATAATATTACTATTCGTTATCGTCATCCTATTCCTAGGCTAGATGATATGCTTGATGAATTGAGTGGCTCTACAATATTCTCCAAAGTTGATTTGCGTAGTGGTTACCATCAAATTCGTATGAAATTGGGAGATGAATGGAAAACAGCATTTAAAACTAAGTTTGGATTATATGAGTGGTTAGTCATGCCTTTTGGGTTAACTAATGCACCTAGTACTTTCATGAGGTTAATGAACGAAGTTTTACGTGCCTTCATTGGACGATTTGTGGTAGTTTACTTTGATGACATATTGATTTATAGCAAATCTTTGGAGGACCATTTGGAACATTTACGTGCTGTTTTTATTGCTCTACGTGATGCACGTTTGTTTGGTAACCTTGGAAAGTGCACCTTTTGCACCGACCGAGTATCTTTTCTTGGCTATGTTGTTACTCCACAGGGAATTGAGGTTGACAAAGCCAAGATTGAAGCTATTGAGAGTTGGCCGCAGCCCAAAACGGTCACACAAGTGAGGAGTTTCCTTGGCCTCGCTGGTTTCTATAGGCGTTTTGTGTTAGATTTCAGCACCATTGCTGCACCTCTCAATGAGCTTACAAAGAAGGATGTACCTTTTGTTTGGGGTACCGCACAGGAAGAAGCCTTCACGGTATTGAAAGATAAGTTAACACATGCTCCTTTACTCCAACTTCCTAATTTCAATAAGACTTTTGAGCTTGAATGTGATGCTAGTGGAATTGGATTAGGAGGTGTGTTATTACAAGATGGAAAACCTGTTGCATACTTTTCTGAAAAATTGAGTGGGCCTAGTCTGAACTATTCTACTTATGATAAAGAATTATATGCTCTTGTTCGGACTTTAGAAACATGGCAACATTATTTATGGCCCAAGGAATTTGTTATACATTCTGATCATGAATCTTTGAAACACATTAAAAGTCAAGCAAAACTGAACCGTCGACATGCTAAATGGGTTGAATTCATTGAGACTTTCCCTTATGTGATTAAACACAAGAAGGGTAAAGAAAATGTTATTGCTGATGCCTTGTCTCGTCGTTATACTATGCTTTCACAACTTGACTTTAAAATATTTGGTTTGGAGACCATCAAGGATCAATATGTTAATGATGCTGAATTTAAAGATGTATTGCAGAATTGTAAGGAAGGGAGAACTTGGAACAAGTTCGTTCTTAACGATGGATTTGTGTTTCGTGCTAACAAGCTATGCATTCCAGCTAGCTCCGTTCGTCTTTTGTTGTTGCAGGAGGCGCATGGAGGAGGATTAATGGGACACTTTGGCGTCAAGAAGACGGAGGATATACTTGCTACACATTTCTTTTGGCCAAAGATGAGACGGGATGTTGAGCGTTTTGTTGCTCGCTGCACTACATGTCAAAGAGCTAAGTCACGACTCAATCCTCATGGTTTATATATGCCTTTGCCTGTACCTAGTGTTCCTTGGGAGGATATATCTATGGACTTTGTTTTAGGTTTACCTCGAACAAAGAAGGGGAGGGATAGCATATTTGTTGTCGTGGATAGGTTCTCGAAAATGGCACACTTTATACCATGTCATAAAAGCGATGATGCTGTTAGTGTTGCTGATTTGTTCTTTCGTGAAATTATTCGCTTACATGGTGTGCCAAATACTATTGTTTCAGATCGTGATACTAAATTTCTTAGCCACTTTTGGAGATGTTTATGGGCTAAGTTGGGGACTAAGCTGCTTTTTAGTACTACTTGTCACCCCCAAACTGATGGACAAACTGAAGTAGTCAATAGAACATTGTCTACTATGCTTAGGGCTGTTTTGAAGAATAACAAGAAAATGTGGGAAGAATGCTTGCCTCATATTGAATTTGCTTATAATCGTTCATTGCATTCTACTACTAAGATGTGCCCTTTTGAAATTGTGTATGGTTTCCTACCTCGTGCACCTATTGATTTGTTGCCTCTTCCATCTTCGGAGAAGGTTAATTTTGATGCTAAAGAACGTTCTGAATTGATTTTAAAAATGCATGAGTTAACTAAGGAAAACATTGAGCGTATGAATGCTAAATATAAACTTGCTGGAGATAAGGGTAGAAAACATGTTGTGTTTGCACCTGGAGATCTTGTTTGGTTACATTTGCGTAAAGATAGATTTCCTAATCTGCGCAAATCAAAGCTAATGCCACGTGCTGATGGTCCTTTTATGGTTTTAGAGAAAATAAATGATAATGCATATAAACTTGAGCTACCTGCAGATTTTGGGGTTAGTCCCACTTTTAATATTGCAGATTTGAAGCCTTATTTGGGTGAGGAAGATGAGCTTCCGTCGAGGACGACTTCATTTCAAGAAGGGGAGGATGATGAGGACATCAGTACCATTGTTACACCCACAGCCCCTACTATTACATATACTGGACCAATTACTAGAGCTCGCGCACGCCAATTAAATTACCAGGTACTTTCGTTTCTTGGTAATGATTCTAATGTTCATGAGATTATGATGTTGCCTAAATTGGATACATTTGTTTTGCTTTCAAATGAAGGGCCTAGCTTGGAGAAGGATGAACATTGGAGCAAGAACACGCATGAAGTTGATGGCATGCGCAAGGGGATCAAGAATGGAGTTACAAGTGATGATTTCAGGACTTTGAAGCCGCCATAAGGAGTGCATGAAGCCATGGACGAAATATACAAGATGCCACTTCATAATATTCGTCCATAGGCTATTCTAGGTGCTGCGTCACCTTATTAATGGGCCAGGCCCATGTAATTTCGAAATACTTAAGTATAGGCTATTTTTAGAGTCCGTATGTGTGGGGAAACAAGAGTTAGGGTTGGTTTTTCGGACCCCCCTCAAGGGCCCGAAATTTCCCCTCTCTTCCTCCATAATAACCCTTAGGGCCGTCTCGTTTTTAGACTTTGGGTTTTGTTTAGATTAAAAGTTCGCCATAGCTGCAACTTCGCGTACTTCGTTTGTGTCCAACGACCAGACCAAGACGTCACAGAACCCCACCTTGATCAATAAAGCTTTCATCTTATATTCGCAATATCCAGATTGCAATCTCAGTTTCTTGCTTGTTCTTCGTTTGCTCGCAGGAAACAGGCCCTCGTGGTCAGGTTGATCGTGCTCCGGCGTGGTCAATAACCCCTCGGAAGTTGGTTTAGCGATTGCTAAGGCGCGACGTCTCGCACGTTCGTAGTCGGATCGTCAAGGTCGACTCCCACAGAAAACGATAGCCACCATCTCATCGAAACATCGGGACACCTTTGCCTCTATCACATATGCACAAGTCTCTACTTACAGAACACGTATGGATAAGAAACGAACTTATTTGTTTGGCTTGACGGGGATCGCAATGCTGGCTTGTCTTCTCTTCTCTTCTGCGGGACCAAGTCCATGGTAAGAGCTTGCAGCTTAGTGCAGATGAAAATGACGCCACATGCGATCTTATCTACAAGATCATGCTATGCTCGTGATATTCTTATGCATTCATGCAATTTGTCAGGGGGGGGGGCTAGCGCTTCATTTATTTCTCTGTTGCTCATGGTCTGTGCCTGGCTTTCTACAAGTGGTTACATGCAACATCGACAAGGCCTGTACCAATGGGTGGCTGTTGTGCAGGGCCCGACAGCCACGCCTTATCGGTATAACTTACAGAGATGCTCAATGTTCCATGAGTTTTGCAATTGAATGCCTTCTCCGGTCTCCAGACGGACTGTGCCAGGTGTGGGACTCGTACTACCCAGTAAGGTCCTTCCCACTTCTGCGCCAACTTGTTTGTACCCTTGGCGGACTGAACTCGCCTAAGGACAAGGTCGCCTTCCTCAAAACTCCGGGCATGAATCCTGCGGCTGTTATAGCAACGCAGGGCTTGCCGGTAGCGTGCGCCACGCGTAGCAGCCTAGAGACGGTTCCCCTCGAGTAGCACAGCGTCGTCATGTCGGTGCTGTTCCTGCGCAACTTCATCATAGGCAAGCAGTCGAGGTGACCCGTAATGAGTTTCGAGGTGACACTAGGGAGAAGTGATTCTGCCCAGTAGCTCGACTTGGTGTCGTTCTGAGGGACCAAAGAACCACCGGCAGCTCGTCGATCCATCACGTGCCACAGTTTTGCAGCTTATCAAATGTCCTTGTCTTGAGTCCTTGCAACGTTTCAGCGTTTGCCCTCTCAGCTTTCCCATTGCTCCTTGGATGAGCGACAGGGGCAAAGGAGATCTTGCTTCCGAGGGCATGAACGTATTGCATGAAGGAGTGGCTCGTGAATTGGGTGCCATTGTCAGTGATGATTCTGGCAAGGACCCCGAAGCGGCACACCAGTCCTTTCAAGAACTTGATAGCTAACTGAGTAGTCACCTTTCTCACGGGCTCTACTTCCGGCCACTTTTTAAACTTGTCCATTGCAACGTGCAAGAATTCAAAGCCCCGGTAGCATGGGGAAGGGGCCCAAAATGTCGAGCCCCCAGACCAAAAATGGCCATGATAAAGGGATTGTCCGAAGAGCTTGGGCGGGCAGATGGATATTCTTGGAATGAAACTGGCAGGCTTCACATTTGATGACCAACTCAACTTCATATTGGAGGGCTGTGGTCTAGTAAAATCCTTGCCGGAAGGCTTTTCCAACCAGATCCTTCGATCCAATGTGTGAGACGCACATACCCTTATGTATCTTTGCCAACAGTTCCTTTCCTTCTTCCCGACAAATGCACTTCAATTTCACACCGTTGGGCCTTCTTATGTACAGCGCATCGACAACGAACAGATACATACTGGCCCTTCGGCCAACTCTTTCAGCTTCTTCTTTCTCTTTGGGAAGTTCTCCAGTTTGGAGGAAATGGACTATGTGTCGCGCCCAAGTTGGATCCTGAGGCTCGGCAACGAGGATTAGCGGCACCTCCTCATTCATGGGAGCGCATTCCTCGACTACGGGGACCAGTGGTCTGGCGGGAGGGTGCAGCTCAGCGATCGAATGGGAGTTGTTCCCGCCAAGCCATCTGCCGGCAGCCTCAGAAGGTTCTAACGGGAGAGGCTTGCCGGAGTCCAGTTTCCTCCTCTTTCTGGACATTGTTGTCGGGGATACGGAGGGCTGAGTCTGATGAAGAATAAAAGTCCCTGGTTCCACAAGGAGTTTTTGCGTAGCACTCTTTGATAGATGATTAGCAATCTTGTTTTCCACATGGGGTACGTGCTCTGTTTGCAATCCGTCAAAGCGCTCCTCCAACTTTCTCACTTCCTCAACGTATGCCTCCATCAATGGACTTTGGTAATCCTTGTTCACTTTTCTCACCACAAGTTGTGAGTGTCTGCGGATGATCAGCTTTTTGATCCCCACTTCTATTGCAATCATGAGCCCGGCAATGAGCCCTTCGTACTCTGCAGTATTGTTGGTAGCCTTCTACTATGGAAAAATGCATCTGGATGACATACTTAAGGTGTTTCCAAGTGGGAGAAATGAGAAGCACGCCAGCCCCTGCACCTTTTAGGGAGAAGGCACCATAAAAATACATAATCCATTCTTGGGGCACTTCCTTGCCGGGAATAACTGTCTCCAACACTTCTTCATTAGGAGTTGGTGTCCATTCTGCAATAAACTCTGCCAGTGCACTGCTCTGAATAGTTGATGTGCCCTCAAACTTCAAACCAATGCTGGATAACTCCAAGGCCCACTCCACTGTCCTGCCGGTGGCCTCGAGGTTTCTGATTATGCGTTGGAGAGGAAAGTGGGTGACAACCGTAATCTCGTGGTGATGAGGACATCAATACCATTGTTACACCCACAGCCCCTACTGTTACATATACTGGACCAATTACTAGAGCTCGCGCACGCCAATTAAATTACCAGGTACTTTCGTTTCTTGGTAATGATTCTAATGTTCATGAGATTATGATGCTGCCTAAATTGGGATACATTTGTTTTGCTTACAAATGAAGGGCCTAGCTTGGAGAAGGATGAACATTGGAGCAAGAACACGCATGGAGTTGATGGCATGCGCAAGGGGATCAAGAACGGAGTTACAAGTGATGATTTCAGGACTTTGAAGCCGCCTAAGGAGTGCATGAAGCCTTGGACGAAATTTACAAGATGCCACTTCATAATTTCGTCCAGAGGCTATTCTAGGTGCTGCTGTCACCTTATTATTGGGCCAGGCCCATGTATTTTCGAAATACTTAAGTATAGGCTATTTTTTAGAGTCCGTATGTGTGGGGAAACAAGAGTTAGGGTTGGTTTCGGACCCCACCCTCAAGGGCCACGAAATTCCTCTTCCTCCATATATACAGCCCTTAGGGCGTCGTTTAGACTTTGGGTTTTGTTTAGATTAAAAGTTCGCCATAGCTGCAACTTCGCGTACTTCGTTTGTGTCCAACGACCAGACCAAGACGTCACAGAACCCCACCTTGATCAATAAAGCTTTCATCTTATATTCGCAATATCCAGATTGCAATCTCAGTTTCTTGCTTGTTCTTCGTTTGCTCGCAGGAAACAGACCCTCGTGGTCAGGTTGATCGTGCTCCGGCGTGGTCAATAACCCTCGGAAGTTGGTTTAGCGATTGCTAAGGCGCGACGTCTCGCACGTTCGTAGTCGGATCGTCAAGGTCGACTCCCACAGAAAACGATAGCCACCATCTCATCGAAACATCGGAACACTTAGCCTCTATCATATCACCGTCCTCTTTTCAGAGGTCACGTGCAACAAGTGCCAACAGAAGGGTCACTATGCCAACAAATGCTTCAATCAGAGGCGTCTTCCTCCTCCTCCTCCTGTGAGATCTGGCAGTACAGCTGTGGTCAAGCATAACCCCAAGCACGCCAAGGTCAACTTGTTGAATGCAGCCTCAGGCAGAGGACTCGTCAGATGTGATTATGGGTAACTTTCCAGTTAACTCTACTCCTGCAAAAGTTCTTTTTGACACTGGTGCATCGCATTGTTTCATGTCAAGATCATTTGTTTCCAAGCATGACTTCGTTTCGCAAATGTTGGTTAAACCTATGGGAGTAGTTTCTTCGGCTAAGTCTATGAGGGCTACTTCAATGGTCCCGGATGTTTCTATCATGATGGGCGACTTCAAGTTTCTGGCTTCTCCAATGGTTGGTAACTCGAATATTGATCTTATTCTTGGAATGGACTTGCTTTCTAAGCACAAGGCTCAGCTTGATTGTGCTGCCAGGCAGATTCAATTGACTCATTCGTCTGAGGATGTAATTGTGTTTGCCGCTAATGACGATACCATTCGTTTGTTTTCTCTCAATGAGAAGGATGAGATGGAGGCCATCTCGCAAATTCCAGTCGTTTGCGAATATCAAGATGTCTTTCCAGAAGAGCTTCCAGGAATGCCTCCGCACCGGCCAGTTGAATTCATCATCCAGCTTGAGCCTGGCACGGAACCTGTTTGCAAACATCCTTACAAGCTTGGCCCTGAAGAGTTGAAGGAGCTGAAGAAACAACTCGATATTCAAGAGCGAATGGGTCTCATCCGACCTAGTTCTTCTTCGTGGGGTTGTGGAGTTCTTTTTGTGAAGAAAGATAAGACTCTCCGACTATGTGTTGATTTTAGGCACATCAATCGGTCCTACCCGTAGGATCATTTCCCTCTCCCTCGCATAGATCAGATGGTAGATTCTACTTCCGGATGTGAGTGGTTGTCATTTCTGGATGCGTACTTTGGGTACCAACAGATCCGACTATATGGCCCTGACGAAATAAAAACAACGCTCATCAACCCATTTAGGTGTTTCTGTTATATCACGATGACATTTGGGTTAAAAAATGTTGGGGCCACATTTTGGCATATGATCCTGAAGTTCTTATGGAAATAGATTAGTCGGAACGTGGAAGCTTTCAAATGAAGGGCCTAGCTTGGAGAAGGATGAACATTGGAGCAAGAACACGCATGAAGTTGATGGCATGCGCAAGGGGATCAAGAATGGAGTTACAAGTGATGATTTCAGGACTTTGAAGCCGCCATAAGGAGTGCATGAAGCCATGGACGAAATATACAAGATGCCACTTCATAATATTCGTCCATAGGCTATTCTAGGTGCTGCGTCACCTTATTAATGGGCCAGGCCCATGTAATTTCGAAATACTTAAGTATAGGCTATTTTTAGAGTCCGTATGTGTGGGGAAACAAGAGTTAGGGTTGGTTTCAGACCCCACCCTCAAGGGCCACGAAATTCCCCTCTCTTCCTCCATATATACAGCCCTTAGGGCGTCGTTTAGACTTTGGGTTTTGTTTAGATTAAAAGTTCGCCATAGCTGCAACTTCGCGTACTTCGTTTGTGTCCAACGACCAGACCAAGACGTCATAGAACCCCACCTTGATCAATAAAGCTTTCATCTTATATTCGCAATATCCAGATTGCAATCTCAGTTTCTTGCTTGTTCTTCGTTTGCTCGCAGGAAACAGGCCCTCGTGGTCAGGTTGATCGTGCTCCGGCGTGGTCAATAACCCCTCGGAAGTTGGTTTAGCGATTGCTAAGGCGCGACGTCTCGCACGTTCGTAGTCGGATCGTCAAGGTCGACTCCCACAGAAAATGATAGCCACCATCTCATCGAAACATCGGGACACCTTTGCCTCTATCAGGTGGGCTTGGAAGTAGTGGCGCAGTTTGCTTGAGGCCATGATGAGGCCAAAAATCAACTTTTGCACACTAGAGTAGCTTGACCTAGCCCCCTGCAATAGGGAGCTGACGAAGTACACCGGGCGCCGCACCACTTTCTTCCTTGCTGTAACCTTGGGACTGTCTCTGCTGCCTTGCTCTACTTTGTTTTAAACTGCATCTGACCTTGCCGAGACATGTTCACATTCCTTCCCAAAGGGGACAATGGTTGTGGCTGCCGCTTCATCCACTTCCCGCTGTGCCACTGGTGCTGCACTGACCACTTGATTAGTTGCCGCTAAGTATAGCAGCAACAGCTCTTGTGGTTTGGGGGCAACCAGAGTGGGCACAGAAGAAAGATAGGCCTTCAAATCCTGCAGCGCAGCGTCTGCCTCTGGGGTCCACTCCACAGGTCCTGCTTTCTTCAAGATTTTGAAGAACGGCAAGGCACGCTCGACAGACTTGGAAATGAATCTGCTAAGCGCGGTAACTCATCCAGTCAAATGCCTCATGTCCTTAACTATCTTGGGTTCTTGAATCTGCTCGATAGTCTTGTTCTTGTCGGGGTTGGCCTCTACCCCTCAATGGGACACAAAGAAGCCAAGTAGCTTGCCGGAAGGAACGCCAAACACACACTTCTCCGGGTCCAGCTTCAAGTTGATCTTGCGCAAATTAGTAAATGTTTCTTCCTAATCCTAAAGGAGGGTTGATCTGTTCTTGGTCTTGACCATAATATAATCCATGTAAGCTTTAATGTTTCTGTGCACCTGAGATTCGAAGCCAATCTGGACTGCCCTTGCAAAAGTGGATCCGGTGCTCTTCAATGTGAAGGGTATCCATACAAAGCAGTATGTGCCACACAGGGTTATGAACGTGGTTTTCTCTTCGTCCTCCTTGGACATAAAGATGTGATGGTATCCAGAGTATGCATCCAGAAAAGAAAGTAGGTCACACCTGGAGGTGGATTCCACAATCTGGTCCATGCGCGGCAAGGGAAATGGGTCCTTCCGTCATGCCTTGTTCAGATCCGTAAAATCTTTGCATAGCCTCCATTTCCCATTAGCCTTGCGTACCACCACATGATTTGCTAACCACATTGGATGCAGTACTCCTCTGACCAAACCAACTGCCGCAAGTTTCTTGATCTCCTTGGCAATGAACTGTTGCCGCTCCAAAGCTTGCTCCCAGACCTTCTGCTTGACGGGTCGGGCATGTGGGCAGACAGCATGGTAGTACTCGATTACCTCCCTGGAAATAACGGGGATATCAGATGGTTTCCAGGAAAACACATCGATATTCACCCACAAGGAAGGTAATGAGCGCGCTTTCCTATTTGTCATCAAGGGTGGCACTGAGAGTGAAGGTACCATCAGCGCCAACCAGCCCTAACGGGACCTTTTTCATAGCAGGTGCAGCAGCTTTGGGCCTCTTGCTATTGGAACTCTCCAGCAAGTCATCAACATGCACAGCGTACTCCGAAGAGGTACGCTTCCCAGATTCCTTGTTGGCATCCTTGTTAGCTTTCTTCTTCCCTTTACTTTCCTTGCGGGAACAGTGGTCTCAGCGGCCTCTGCTGTGACTGCTTCTCGGTACATCTTGTCCATGCAAATGATTGCGTCCTTCTCATATGATGGAATGGAAATGACACCTATTGGCCCTGGCATCTTGAAGGTTTTGTAGGCATAGTGGTATGCCGCCATGAATTTGGCCAGACCAAGGATTCCATTGTACGGCAGGGGGAGGTGGACCACATCAAACATAATCTTCTTTGTCCTGTAATTCAGACCCCCCCTGAATGTTACTGGTAGTGTGATATTCCCCTTAGGATGACTCCTGCCGGGGTTGATCCCTTGAAACGTGCCAGTAACCTTGAGCTCGTCCTCTGCTATATCAAGCTTGCTGATGACCTTTGGAGAAATCCGATTCAACCCGGCCCCACCGTCAACGAACATCTTTGTGACATTGAGGTTGTGGATTGTTGGGGAGACCAACAACGGCAAGCACCCTACCGCGGTGGTGCAGTCAGGGTGATCCACTTCGTCAAAGATGATGCGCGTGCGGGACCACTCGAGCGGCTTCTGAGAATCTGCCATTGGCTTTACGACATTGACTTCATGTGCCCACTTTTTCAGTTGGCGGTGAGAAGAGTGCAGAGATGCACCCTCGTCAATGCACAGTGCGTCAGTGGTTTTTGGAAATCCCGAAATAATAGGCTGGGATTTTTAGCGCTCAATTTAAAAGAAGGAAAGAAGAGTTACATCCGGATTGGAATTTATTTTAGAAAGAGTGAAAAAAAGTGCACCGTTTGAGGTTGCCTTATCTCTTACGTGGTGTTTGTTTGAAAAAAAAGGAAAGTTATTTCGGTGGGGAAAGAGCAATCACCGCACGGTTCAAAAAAAAAGAGTCAGAGTTTGGAAGATAGAAAAAAAACAGCAGGAGAGAGAGAAGTAACGTGGAGAATATTTGGAGGGATCACTTGGTACGATTGCAAAAAAAAGAAGGAACTCAAAGAAGGATACATGTTGCTCAGTTTTGGTTCTGTTGGAAAGGTTTACAAAAAAGGGAGAATACAAGTCAGCTATTGTATTCATTGTCATTGTGGCTTCAGCTCAGCCTATCCATGACGCTCATTATTCGGTTCAGTGTGTGAATTTCATTTGTGTCTTAGGCTCGCGTCTCTAGCACGGTCTAGCCTAGGATCAGCACTCGACCACTTTGAACGAATTTTCAGCTTGCACTAATTAACGTGGTTGTAGCATTTTTTCCCACATATATAAAGCCAACCCAGCTCCACATATTTCTACACCGTCTATCCATACGTTCACCTGGCAATCGCTTTACCCAACTTTTGGAGTTACTTGACACCGCTGGTTGCCGATCACCGCCTGCTGCATGGTAAGACATTGTAAGACATTGATATT
>NC_053025.1:231164182-231185835 GCF_003073215.2 Triticum urartu | reverse complement strand
GAGTAGTGTAGCATGTTACTGCTTTCCGTTAATCCTATCCTGATGCATAGCCTGTCATTGTTACTACAACTGTTGATACCTTACCTGCAATCCTACATGCCTAGTATAGGTTGCTAGTACTTCATCAGTGGCCCTACATTCTTGTCCGTCTGCCATGCTATACTATCGGGCCGTGATCACTCGGGAGGTGATCATGGATATATACATACATATATACATACTATACAGGTGGTGATTAAAGTAGGGTCGGCTCGTTGAGTACCCACAAGTGATACTGATGTGGGGGCTGAAGGGGCAGGTGGCTCCATCCAGTTAGTGGTGGGCCTGAGTTCCCGACGGCCCCCGACTGTTACTTCGAGGCGGAGCGACAGGGCAGGTTGAGACCACCTAGGAGAGAGGTGGGCCTGGCCCTGGTCGGCGTTTGCGGTTACTTCAAACTAACACGCTTAACGAGATCTAGGTATTTGATGTGAGTCTGGCTACTGGCCTATACGCACTAACCAACTATGCGGGGACAGTTATGGGCACTTGACGTCGTGGTATTAGCCGAAGCCTTCATGACGTCAGCAACTGAGCGGCACGCGCCGGGTTGGACTGGAACGCCTGCTCTTGTATAAGGGAGGCTAGGTCTGCTCAGCGGCCGCATACGCAACGTGCAGGTGTGCAATGGGTGATGGGCCCATACCGCTGCGCCATAGGATTTAGACCGGCGTGCTGACCTCTCTGTTGTGCATAGGTAGGGTTGCGACGTGTTGATCTTCCGAGACCGGGCATGACCCAGACAAGTGTGTCCGGAAGTTAATCTATTCGAATAGCCGTGATCTTCGGTAACAGGATGACTTGCAGTTGTACCTTGACGTTATGACAACTAGAACCGGATACTTAATAAAACACATCCTTCCAAGTGCCAGATACAACCGGTGATCGCTCTCTCACAGGGCGACGAGGGGAGGATCATCGGTTATGATTATGCTATGCGATGATACTTGGTGAACTTACCATCTACTCTCTTCTACATGCTGCAAGACGGAGGTGGCCAGAAGCGTAGACTTCGATAGGACTAGCTATCCCCCCTTATTCTGGCATTCTGCAGTTCAGTCCACATATGATAGCCCTTTTCCATTTGATACCAATGCATACATATGTAGTGTAGCTCCTTACTGGCGAGTACTTTGGATGAGTACTCACGGTTGCTTTTCTCCCCCCATTTCCCCTTTCTATACCCGTTTGTTACGACCAGACGTTGGAGTCCATGAGCCAGACGCCACTGTCGATGACAACTACTACTACTCGGGAGGTGCCTACTACTACGCGCAGGCCGCTGACGACGACCAAGAGAAGTTTAGGAGGATCCCAGGCGGGAGGCCTGCGCCTCTTTCGATATGTATCCCAATTTTTGCTAGCCTTCTTAAGGCAAACTTCTTTAACTTATGTCTGGACTCAGATATTGTTGCTTCCGCTGATTCATCTATGATCGAGCTCTTGTATTCGAGCCCTCGAGGCCCCTTGCTTGTAATATGATACTTGTATGACTTATTTTTATTGGTAGAGTTGTGGTGTTATATCTTCCCGTGAGTTCCTGATCTTGATCGTACACGTTTGCGTGTATGATTAGTGTACGGTCAAATAGGGGGCGTCACAAAGGTGCCCGCGACATAATTACGAGGTGTGGTCGGGCATTATTAGCCCTTCTCGCGAGTCCTCGAGATGGGGCGATGGGGTCACATCGATCGTGGGTCTCTACTCGTTACCGCGCGTTCCTAATTCACTACGATTTGGATATTTGATCCAAGGGGCCTATGGCCTGATAGCACTAACAATCACGTGGGCATAGTATGGGCGTTCTGCATCGTATGCGTCAGCCGAAGCTTATTAGACGCCATGCGACTAAGTGGCGCTCATCGGGTTTGACTGCGTAAGCACCTGCCTTTATTAAGGAGGTAGCTAGGTCTACTCAGCGACCGCCCATGCAACTTGCAGGAGTTCCCGGGGCGATGGCCCAAGACCCCTGGGGGCATAGGTATAGTCTAGTGTGCTGACCTCTCTCTTAAGCCTAGGTCGGGTTGCGGCATATCGTTTTGCCTAGGCCAGGCATGACCCAGGAAAGTGTGTCCGGCCGGAGTTAATCGAGCGTGGTGGGTAAGTTGGTGCACTCCTGCAGACAAGAAAACATCTATCGATAGCCTATCCTACGGTAACTGACACTTGGAGTTGTGTCCCGATCATTACAACTATAACTAGATACTGGATGCTGAGGCATGTAATGGATATGATGTGTCCGGGATTGTTTCCTCGGAGGGAGTCGAGGAAGTGATCTCTGGGCAATGTTACAACATACTTACTAATATTAAAATATGTCACTTTTATCTCCTCTGATGGTGCAAGATGCTTGGAGTTGCTTGAAGATGCTAGTCTTGGATAGGCTAGGCTTTCCCCTTCTCTTCTAGCATTTTGCAGTTTAGTCCATAGATAGAACCCATTCCTTTGATACAGATGCATACTTAGTTTAGATCTGATGTATGTCTTGCGAATACTTTGAATGAGTACCGACGGTTTCTTTGCTACCTCTTTTTGCCCCATACCCGATTGTTGTGACCAGATGACGGAACCTAGTAGCCAGACGACACCACTGATGACTACTACTACACCGAGGGTGCCTACTACTACATGACGGCCGCTGACAACCTGGAGTAGTTAGGAGGCTCCCAGGCAGGAGGCCTTGCTTTTTCGATTGATGTTCCTTTTGTGTTATCCTTCTTAAGGCAGACTTTCTAACTTATGTCTGTACTCAGATATTGTTGCTTCCATTGACTCTTGTGTATTCGAGCTTATGTATTCGAGCCCTCGAGGCCCATGGCTTCTAATATAAACTTGTATTATTTTAGTGTGCGTCTAGAGTTGTGTTGTGATATCTTCCCGTGAGTCCCTGATCTTGATCGTACACATTTGTGTGTATGAGTAGTGTACGATTGAATCGGGGGCCTCACAAGTTGGTATCAGAGCCGACTGCATGTAGGTAGCTCCCTTTCCAACTCATTGGCTGAAGTTGAGTCTAGTCATTGAAAAACTTTTACTACCATGGCTGTGTGGCTTATGGGCCCACATCGCCATTGGGTGGTATTAGGATCTTTTTATTCCACGTCTATACTCTGGGACTCTGATCTCCCATCTATTCGGGTTAAAGCTTTTACAAACTCTGACTCTAGGATCTCGTAACCACTTCCTCCCGAAGAGCGCCTTCACTACAGATGATCACTTGCTTCGCCAGAAGATTCTGCAGATACTCTTCAATGTTTCTCGAGACCCTTGTGCCCACCGCCTTTGAAAATTTGCCACCACTGTTATATCCTTAGGGATAACTTCTTACAGTTCCATTCTTACATTCAATCCTATTGATCTTGATATTACAAGATGCCTCAAAATACTCTCCGTTGTCCCGAGAATCCTTTGAGCTTACTACCTTGCAGTTCATTACCACATGAAAGCCCTTACGAATAATCCATCGCACTTACAAGAGTATCCATTCATCCCTAGTTGTTCATGTGACTCGCAATATTCTTCAAAATACTATTCGAACTTCTGAAAATCCTCAGTATCCTATTGCTCTTGTTCTTCCTTACCTGCTTACATTATGGTTAATTCCATATGTCTAGCAATATTCATTAGCATCCTTTGTCATCGCCATTTTATGCCTTTGATTCGATATGATCGTGAATGGTCGCAGTCATCATTTGAAACTAGAATTCACCCCTTTGGCTCAGACGTAACTCCGGAGATGAGCTGGTTCTTAGCAAATCAATCCTTCATTGATTGTCAATATGTGTCTATTCAACTTACTTATCTTTTGATCAGACCTCCACTTCTGATCCCCTGATATGAAAATCACAATTCCTTGCATTTGAGCTTTGAATTAGTCTGTTGTTTCTATAATCTGATCTCCTTGCATTCTTTCTTCTTCTGTTTGAGTACCGATGCTCACATCAGATCCCTTGTGGACTGCCAGATCCTTTGTTCGATTTTATCCCACAACATCCTTCGTATTCAATAACCTTGTGAGCCTTTCCTCAGATACCTCATGACTTTGGTAATTCTATCCTTTTCTTTTGTCAACCATTCTATTCTTCCGAGCTTGTGCTAATTACTTCTAAAGATTGTGGCATATGTTCCTAAGATGTCTCGATGGGTTGAACCTATGCGTTCCCTAATCTGTGTGAACCCGAAAGATTTCATGGGTCATACTTCTTTGGTAATCAACCAGTTAGATTTTCACATTCAAAACATTTATGATAGAGCACTGAATGAAAGGTTATGCATTGGAGAAGTAGGAGTCAACCTTGAACTTTGTGTTCATGCCCATGGACACGATGTAGAACTTATCGTGGAATCTTCTCTTAAAATTAATTATCCCCTGGTATAAGATCATCTTATATTTGTGATTTGATCCTTTGCAACCATGGTTCTGACCATGATTGTTCCTGTTTGATTTCATTTCTTGGACAAGTTAAAGCACTTGTCTTCTGCAGATAAATGCATCTCCGCAACCCATATTTTGATCTTCCATCGAGTATTACTCTCTGGTATCTTGATAATAACAAATAACCATCTTGCTTCCTATGAGTCTTCATCTAGTATTGCTTCTCACTAATTTCAAATTTCCCCGTGTTTTGAGTTATTAGTCACTCGAGAACACCGATAAGTTAATTGATTCCATGCCCCTGATTCAGTAACTCAAAGTAATTTTTGTTGCTTGTGAGTTTACTAGTCCTTCAAGTCATTCCTAGCCTGATTGGCTATATCATTATCATGCTAATTTTAACCGTGCAACCTGGTCCTTGTTCCTGAAGCACAACTTTCGACGATGAGCTAAGCTTACATCGATCTTCCTCATCACATCGTTTCCTCTCGAATAGCAAGCTTGATTCTGAATTTGTGTCATATTCGTGGTTCCAATAACCTTTTGCTTCATCATTCCTATGACTTAATGTCATCGCCGATCGATTACATCTTCATGAAATTTCTCGACAAATGTGTCGTGATCGTCATCAACATTCTCAGCTCTTCCAAGACATTAATTGAATTCATGATGAGAAATACCCTCCTTGCCCCTCGATGATTTGTGCTATCATCGACAACATTCTTGCCTTCCCCCCAACACAAACTTTTTTAGATAAATTTTGGAAATGCCTTCTTTTTGACATGTCGATGGATTGCTGCTGACCCCATCAGCCATACCCTCATCTTTTTCCTGATAAAATTACATGAGGTGTTCTAGAAATTTCCGATTGACCCTTTGGGTTCCCAAGGTCCCCGATCTTCACCTGATGACCATGTCAATGTTATCCTGAAGCATGACTATGGTACTCTGAACATCATTACGAACATTCGAAGCGTAATTCTAAATGTTCGTTCATCACTTATCCAAACACTGTTGTATGGGTGATGTCATGAATTTCCTCCCCCCCTTTACTTAAATGGTAATCTACTGACTATCCTGTCATGGATATCATCCTATCCTTGTCCTTGGGAAGGATATACTCCTAATGTTTGTTCTTAAACACATTTTCCTTTCCATTGTTCTGTTTAAATCTGATAATCACTTTCTCCTTTCCATTGGTTTGTTTAACCCTTCTTCTGATCTATATGATATAAGCAGTACTAAATTCCCTGCTTATGTAAACACCTGGGTGTACAACTCTGTCAGTAAGACCCTATTACTATTGTTGATGACATTCTGGTAACCACCGATGGATGAGAACTTTGCCTATTGGTCCGCCTCGTTTCAACGAGTAGGAAAATGGTTCTCTTCGTCCCTCGCCCTTGGTACCAACGTTGTTGCGAACATAATTGATATGCTATCCTCTGACCGCCTTGCTATCATATCCCTGCAAAATGTTAGCACCCTTCCTTCTTTTAACCCACATGGTGGGCCCATAACCCACAGTTCCACAAGATCGAAACTTGACTCTCCTGTACACCCATGTTTCTAAAGTTATTCCACACGCTTGGCTTCGTATGAAAATCACGAGCCACCTTCCTAGTGATCTATTCTACTATCAGATGCAATACTTACTCCCATTGCTCTTAACCCCCTTTCAACCTCTCATTCAGGAAAAGAACGATGGCCTACCCGCTTGAAGCTTCTTATTGCACCTTCTTGCCTTGCTCTTGATGACTTTCTTCAATTTCAACTCAAGAGATACCTCTATGCCATGTTCACTCAGATAGCCCTCAGGTACCTGATGACCGACAAGTATAGGGGATATATCATAGTCCTTTCGATAAGGAAGAGTGTCGAACCCAACGAGGAGTAGAAGGAAATGATAAGCAGTTTTCATCAAGGTATTCTCTGCAAGCACTGAAATTATAGGTAACGAATAGCTTTGTGATAAGATAATTTGTAACGAGCAACAAGTAACAAAAGTAAATAAAGTGCAGCAAGGAGGCCCAATCCTTTTTGTAGCAAAGGACAAGTATGGACAAATTCTTATATAGAGAAAAGCGCTCCCGAGGACACATGGGAATTATCGTCAAGCTAGATTTCATCACGATCATATGATTCACGTTCGGTACTTTGATAATCTGATATGTGGGTGGACCGGTGCTTGGGTGCTGTCCTTACTTGGACAAGCATCTCACTTATGATTAACCTCTATTGCAAGCATCCGCAACTACAACAAAAGTATTAAGGTAAACCTAACCATAGCATGAAACATGTGGATCCAAATCAACCCCTTACAAAGCAACACATAAACTAGGGTTTAAACTTCTGTCACTCTAGCAACCCATCATCTACTTATTACTTCCCAATGCCTTCCTCTAGGCCCAAATAATGTTGAAGTGTCATGTAGTCGACATTCACATAACACCATTAGAGGAGAGACAACATACATCTCATCAAAATATCGAACGAATGCGAAATTCACATGACTACTAATAGAAAGACTTCTTCCATGTCCTGAGGAACAAACATAACTACTCACAAAGCATACTAATACTCACAATCAGAGGGGTATTAATATGCATATAGGATCTGAACATATGATCTTCCACCAAATAAACCAACTAGCATCAACTACAAGGAGTAATCAACACTACTAGCAACCCACAGGTCCAATCCTAGATTTAGAGACAAGAATTGGATACAAGCGATGAACTAGGGTTTGAGATGAGATGGTGCTGGTGAAGATGTTGATGGAGATTGACTCCCTCCCGATGAGAGGAGTGTTGGTGATGACGATGGTGATGATTTCCCCCTCCCGGTGGGAAGTTTCCCCGGCAGAACAGCTCCGCCACCGCCACAACCCTAGATTGGTTCCGCCAAGGTTCCGCCTCGTGGCGATCGAGTCTCGTCCCGAAAGCTTTCTTATGATTTTTTTCTCATCGAAAGACTCCATATAATAGAAGATGGGTATCGGAGAGCCACCAGGGGGCCCATGAGGCAGGGGGCGTGCCTAGGGGGGTAGGGCGCGCCCCACCCTTGTGGTCAGGGTGTGGCCCCTCTGGAACTTCTTGCGCTCGGTATTTTTTATATATTCTGAAAATGGCTTCCGTGAAGTTTAAGGACTTTTGGAGCTGTGCAGAATAGGTCTCTAATATTTGCTCCTTTTCGAGCCTAGAATCCCAGCTGCCAGCATTCTCCCTCTTTATGTAAACTTTGTAAAATAAGGGAGAATAGCATAAGTATTGTGACATAATGTGTAATAACATCCCATAATGCAATAAATATCAATATAAAAGCATGATGCAAAATGGACGTATCAACTCCCCCAAGCTTAGACCTCGCTTGTCCTCAAGCGAAAGCCGAAATCGAAAAATATGTCCACATGTTTAGAGATAGAGGTGTCGATAAAAACAAAATACGGATATGAGGGCATCATGATCATTCTTAGAACATCAACTTATATAATTCTTATCATATGATCTCTTATGCTAGAGTAACAATTCAATCACAATTTCTAGTATGAATCAAAACTTCATTGAAAACTAACAAACTATAATCTCAGTCATTGAAGCAATTGCAATTTATCATACCATAGGAAAGAGTCAATATAAGAGCTTTTTAGCAAGTCCACATACTCAACTATCATATAGTCTTCCACAATTGCTAACACTCACGCAATACTTATGGGTATGGAGTTTTAATCGGACACAGAGAAAGATAGGGGCTTATAGTTTTGCCTCCCAACGTTTTACCTCAAGGGTAATGTCAACAATAATAGTTCATGAAAACTCACATCCAATTAGCCATATATACCAGGATCTTTCCAACATGTTGTGCTTGCCAAAAGATAAAATGTAAAAAGGAAGGGTGAAGATCACCATGACTCTTATGTAAGGTAGGAGATAAAAGTAAAAGATAGGCCCTTCGCAGAGGGAAGCAGAGGTTGTCATGCGCTTTTATGGTTGGATGCACAAAATCTTAATGCGAAAGAACGTCACTTTATATTGCCACTTGTGATATGGACCTTTATTATGCAGTCCGTCGCTTTTATTTCTTCCGTATCACACGATCGTATAAAGCTTATTTTCTCCCACACTAATAAGTCATACATATTTAGGGGCCAATTTTTATTGCTTGCACCGATGACAACTTACTTGAGGGATCTTACTCAATCCATAGGTAGGTATGGTGGACTCTCATGGCAAAACTGGTTTAAGGGTGTTTGGAAGCACAAGTAGTATCTCTACTTGGTGCAAAGAATTTAGCTAGCATGAGGGGGAAAGGCAATATCAATCATGTTGGATGATCCATGACAATATAATTTATCCCAGATGTAAGAAAGCATAACCCATTACGTTGTCTTCCTTGTCCAACGTCAATTCTTTAGCATGTCATATTTTAATGAGTGCTCACAATCATAAAAGATGTCCAAGATAGTGTATTTATATGTGAAGACCTCTCTTTCTTTATTACTTCCTATTAATTGCAACGATGACCAAAACTATGTTTGTCAACTCTCAACAACTTTTATTCATCATACTTTCTTTATGAGCTCATTCCTCTCCATAAGATCCATATGATCTCTTTGTTTCTTTTTATTTCTTCTATTTTCTTTTATTCACTCAAGATCATGGCAAAATAATCAAGCCCTTGACTCAACACTAATCTTTATTATATATAGCTCACGGACTCGATTACATAGAAGGATCATAAAGCAAAACTCACAACTAGATCATACTAAAACTTTTATGCTACTAGATCAAGATATTACCAAAAGGATCGAACGAAGAAAAATGGTAAAGACAGAAGTGATGGTGATACGACACCGGGGCACCTCCCCCATGCTTGGAAGTTGCCAAGGGGAGTGCCCATACCAGATACTCAATTCTTCTTTGTTAGTGAAGAAGATGGTGGTGATGATGGATAGTCGCACATCGAGCGTAGGAGTTCTTCTAACTTGCGGATAATGCACTTGAGTGCGATGCTATGCTCCTTTAGCAAAATATTTTCACGTGTGAGATACTTGTTTTGTATACGAGCTAACTCAATCATCTTGAAAGCTTCGATCTCAGTTGGGGTAAGAAGATTGTGATCAAGTTGAAGGATGTCTTCTGTTGCCGGAACTTGGTCCTCCGTGGTCTTCTTGATCCCGTCATCCTTGTTGATCTCCATGGGTTCTTCTCTCTTCAGCTCTATGTTCATTAGCCAAGCATCGTTGCCCTCATTGTTGGAGGAGGAGGGAGACGACATGATGCTTGGCTTTGACAACCTGGCAGAAAACAACTCGAAACAAGAACATGAGACTTTTGCGTGATACGGTGGTCAAAACCTTCGGGAGATTATATAATGAATTTTTACTGACCAAAATACGTAATGTGCAAGAAAACGGAGTCCGGAGAGCACACGAGGTGCCCACTAGGCAGGGGGGCACGCCCTCCACCCTCATGGAGCCCTCGTGTCCTTCCCAAACTGCTTCTTATTTTTCTATTTTTCTAAATATTCCAAAACGGAGAAAAATTGCCATTAGAACAGTTTTCGAGTCGGTTTACTTACCGTACCACATACTATTCCTTTTCGGAGTCTGAAACGTTTCGGAAAGTGTCCCTTATGTATTCCTCCAGGGTTACGGTTTCAATAACATTGGTTTCAACATTTATAGAATTACCTGAGATATAATGTTTGATTCTTTGACCGTTCACCACCTTCGGATTTGTGCCTTTGAAGTTATTGATTTTTATGGCACCGGAACGATAGACCTCCTCGATAACGTAAAGACCTTCCCATTTAGAGAGAAGCTTTGCTGCAAAAAATCTTAAACGATAGTTGTATAGCAATAAATAATCACCTACATTAAACTCACGCTTTTGTATCCTTTTGTCATGCCATCTTTTAACTTTTTCTTTAAACAATTTGGCATTCTCATATGCTTGGGTTCTCCATTCATCAAGTGAGCTAATGTCAAATAACCTTTTCTCACCGGCAAGTTTAAAATCATAATTGAGCTCTTTAATAGCCTAATAAGCCTTATGTTCTAGTTCGAGAGGTAAGTGACATGCTTTTCCATAAACCATTTTATACGGAGACATACCCATAGGATTTTTATATGCAGTTCTATAGGCCCATAATGCATCATCAAGTTTCTTGGAACAATTCTTTCTAGACCTATTGACAGTCTTCTGCAAAATTAATTTGAGTTCTCTATTACTCAATTCTACTTGACCACTAGACTGTGGGTGATAAGGAGATGCAATTCTATGATTAACATCATACTTAGCAAGCATTTTACGGAAAGCACCATGAATTAAATGTGAACCACCATCAGTCATTAAATATCTAGGGACTCCAAACCACGAAAAAATAACTTCTTTAAGCATCTTAATAGAGGTGTTATGATCAACACTACTAGTTGCAATAGCTTCTACCCACTTAGTAACGTAATCAACTGCAACTAAAATATGTGTATATCCAATAGAGGAAGGAAACGCCCCATATAATCAAAGCCCCAAACATCAAATGGTTCAATAACAAGTGAATAATTCATAGGCACTTCCTGACGTCTACTAATATTACCAATTCTTTGACATTCATCACAAGATTAGACAAACTTACGGGCTTCCTTGAAGAGAGTAGGCTAATAAAAACCGGATTGCAATACCTTATGTGCAGTTCTATCTCCAGCGTGGTGTCCTCCATAAGCTTCGGAGTGACACTTGCGTAGGATCTGTTCCTGTTCATGCTCAGGTACACAACATCTAATAACACCATCTACTCCTTTATAAAGATGTGGGTCATCCCAAAAGTAATGTCTTAAATCATAGAAAAACTTTTTCTTTTGCTGGTATGTGAAACTAGGTGGTATAAACTTAGCAACAATGTAATTAGCATAATCAGCATACCATGGAGAAGTGTGAGAAGCATTTATGACATTCAATTGTTCATCAGGAAAGCTATCATCAATAGGTAGTGGGTCATCAAGAACATTTTGTAACCTAGACAAGTTGTCTGCAATGGGGTTCTCAGCTCCCTTTCTATCAATAATATGCAAACCAAATTCTTGTAGCAAGAGAACCCATCTAATAAGTCTAGGTTTAGCATCTTTCTTTTCCATAAGATATTTAATAGCAGCATGGTCCGTGTGAATAGTTACTTTAGAATCAACAATATAAGGTCCGAACTTATCACATGCAAACACAACTGCTAAAAAATCTTTTTCAGTAGTGGCATAATTTCTCTAAGCATTGTCTAGAGTTTTACTCGCATATTGAATAACATTTAATTTCTTATCAACTCTTTGCCCTAGAACAACACCTACAACATAATCACTAGCATCACACATAATTTCAAAAGGTAAATTCCAATCAGGTTGCTGAACAATAGGTGAAGAGATTAATGCTTTCCTAAGTATTTCAAACGCTTCTACACAATCATCATCAAAGACAAATGGTATATCTTTTTGTAATAAATTAGTCAGAGGCCGAGAAATTTTTGAGAAGTCCTTAATGAACCTCCTATAAAATCCAGCGTGACCAAGGAAACTTCTTATACCTTTGATGTCCTTGGGACACGACATCTTTTCAATAGCATCAACTTTAGCTTTATCAACTTCAATGCCTCTTTTAGAAATTTTGTGCCCCAAGACAATACCCTCATTAACCATAAAGTGGCATTTCTCCCAATTCAAGACAAGATTAGTTTCTTCACATCTCTGCAAAACTCGATCAAGGTTGCTTAAGCAATCATCAAAAGAGGATCCATAAACGGGGAAATATCCATGAATACCTCACATATATTTTCACAAAAATCAGAAAATATAGCCATCATGCATCTTTGAAAGGTAGCAGGTGCATTACATAAAACAAAATGCATATGTCTATAAGTGAAAGTACCGAAAGGGAAAGTAAAAGTGGTCTTAGATTGATCATCAGCTGACACATGTATTTGGGAGAAACCAGAATAACCATCTAGAAAGCAAAATTGTGTATGTTTGGATAATCTTTCTAGCATTTGATCGATAAAAGGTAAGGGGTAATGATCTTTCTTAGTAGCCTTATTTAATTTGCGGAAATCAATTACCATCCTATAACCTGTAATAATTCTTTGCGGGATCAATTCATCTTTATCATTAGGAACAACAGTAATACCTCCCTTCTTAGGGACACAATGAACATGACTTACCCACTGACTATCAGCAACAGGATAAATTATACCTTCCTCAAGGAGCTTTAGTATTTCTTTTCTTACAACTTCTTTCATCTTAGGATTCAGCCATCGTTGGTGATCAATAACTGGTTTGGCATCTTTTTCCAAATTTATTTTGTGTTGACATAGAGTGGGACTAATGCCCTTAAGATCATCAAGAGTATATCCAATAGCAGCACGGTGCTTCTTAAAAGTTTTCAATAATTTTTCCTCCTCCTTATCTAAAAGGTTAGCACTACTAATAACAGGATATATCTTCTTTTCATCAAGATAAGCATATTTAAGAGTATCAGGCAATGGCTGAAGCTCAAACACGGGATCACCCTTGGGTGGAGGAGGATCCCCTAAGATTTCAACAGGCAAGTTGTGTTTCAGCATAGGTCCCTATTTAAAGAACACTTCATCTATTTCCCTTCTTTCATTCATATACATATCATTTTGATGGTCTAGCAAATATTGTTCTAAAGGATCACTAGGAGGTATGGAAATAGAAGCAAGACCAATAATTTCATCTTTACTAGGCAGTTCTTATTCACGGTGTTGTTTACTAAATTTAGAGAAATTAAATTCATGAGTCATATCATCCAAGCCAATAGTAACAACATTCTTTTCGCAGTCTATCCTAGCATTAACAGTGTTTAAGAAGGGTCTACCAAATATAATGGGACAAAAGCTATCTTGTGGGGAACTAAGAACAAGAAAATCAGCAGGATATTTAGTTTTCCCGCACAAGACTTCAACATCTCTAACAATTCCCATTGCTGAAATAGTATCTCTATTAGCAAGTTTAATTGTGACATCAATATCTTCTAACTCAGCAGGTGCAATTTCATGCTTGATTTCTTTGTATAAGTCAATAGGTATTGCACTAGCACTAGCACCCATATCACAGAAGCCATGACAGCAATGATATCCTATTTTAACAGAAATAACAGGCATGCCCACCACAGGTCTATGTTTATCTTTAGCACAAGGTTTAGCAATTCTAGAAGTTTCATCACTCTAACATCCCAAATTTTCAATTTGGAATGTTATACATAGATCATTCATGCATATTATATTTTATTGCATTTCGTTTCTCGATCCTCGAAAACCTAAGCAACTCAAGGACCCTCAGAGAGAGTCTGGGATTTCTTTGTTTCCATATTTGAATTCTATCAAATATTGAAACGAGGATTTTAGTTTTAATTATTTTTATCTCTTAAAATATTTCATATTAAAATATATGAGAGGAGATAAAATGACTTCTCCAAAATAATTGAAATATTGGAGGAAAAATATTAAAATCAAATATTTGATTTTATTGCTATTTTATTCCCATTAGAAAAATTGCACGTTTTTCAAAATTGCATTTTAGGGCCAAGAAAATGTTGTTCTCGTTCTAAATATTTTATTTAGACGATGAAAATTTGTTTTGGCATTTTTAGATTTTTATTTATTTTCTATTATTTATTTAAGTTCCGGCAAAATTATTTAAAAAAAACTCAGTGCCCGACTGGGCCGAAGCCTAGCCCAGCCGGGACAACCGCCCCGCGCCTCGTCTCCGACCTGGAGACCACGAGTGCCGCCCCCGCCAGCCGAGTCCTGCCGGGACTCCTCCCCGCGCCGCCTTGCCCCCTCCCCCAAGCACCCCTGCCTTAAATACACCGCCGCCGCACCCCACCCAGCCACCCAACCCGAGCCGCCACGCCGCCAAGACCGCGCCGCCGCCGCCACTTGCAGCCACTGCAGCCCCGCGCCGCCGCCTAGCGCCGCGCTGCCGCGCCGCCCCGGGCCACCCGCCGCCGCAGCCCCGCTTCGCCGGAGCCGCCCCGCCTGCCAGACCTCGCCGGAGGTATAAGCCGCCATTCGTTTTAAAAAAACCGGTTCAGTTTTTCTTAGAAAACCCTAGGTTTGTTTTTTTCTAGATCGGTTCACCGGTTTTCTCGGTTTAGTTTATATAGTGGACGTTCGTCCGTAAGTTCATTTTAAAGAATGGTTTTCGCTCGTTAGTTACAGACAACGAACGTTCGTTCGTTAGCCTGTTCGTCAGTTTTCTTTTGTTGGATTTTCCGCGATTATTTTCAATTACGATTTCTGATCCGATTTTCGTTTCAGTTTATCTTTTCGCTCGTTTATCGGAATCAGGCGATTCAAGCGCCCAGATCTTCGTCTCGAAACTCTCTTTCTGTTTAGTCAACTTGAACAAGATTTTGGTACTATAAAATTTGAATTTAGTCCAGATTAGTAAACGGATCTTGTTTCTTTGGCAGTTTGAGTTTCGTTGCTCCGCTTGATTTAATTCTTTTCGCAAACCCAAGTTTTTAAGTTGAACTTTCTGGCTAGATCTTCTTATTTGAGATTTACCCGTGTTTCTTTGATTGATTGCTTATGTATGCCATTGTTTGTTTGTGATAGAACATCCGGAGTGTGAAGCGTGATACTACTAGTCCCTAGGTTTTGCGAATCGTCAACAAGGCAAGTAACACAATGATCATACTCCTTCCATACCCAGTTTTTATGCATTAGTTCCAATCCTCAAGCATTGCATGATTAGGATGTGATTAACATGTGGGACGGGAAGTAGTTGATGAGGTAGAACCTATTGCCCTATTATATTCAAACATTGGGAGTTACTTCTACGTATTACTTATATTGCTATGCTATGCTCATAGACGTGGTTTGGGTGAGTGAATTAATGAAAGATGTGAGATTTTTAATTAATGGTTCAACTTAAGGTGGCAACTTTAATACACATCTTGGTGGATTGTTTGTTGGGCACCTGGGGAGTGCCCTGAAGCGAGTTTATGGAAGGGCTGAATGATGAGATGAGCATGCAGTTGATGGTGGCAACATTCAACAACTACTAGGAGTTGGTAGATAAGGCTCTTATGATTGAAGGGAAGCACCAGCAGATTGAGAGCCGTAAGAGGAAGTATGGACAAGGAAGGTACAATTCAGGAGCTTAGCAGAAGCCTCGCCTAAACCCAGAACTCGGGAGGACTTGTTCATCACCATGGAGGCCACACCCACAATGGAGGAAGTACCCAGAATCATACTGGCCCAAGGAATGGGAATGGAGCAAGCAACAATCAGAACTGTTCCAATCCAGCCACACCCGCCAAGAGAGACCTAAGCCACATTACTTGTTTCAAGTGCGGGAAGACTGGACACTATGCCACGGAGTGCCTTGAAGAGAAGAATGGAAACGGCAATGGGAGCGCTGGAAAGAAGCCCAATCCATTCAAAAAAGGACAAGTGAACCACGTTAACGTGGAGGAGGTTGAAGAGCAGCCAGACGCGGTTATTGGTAAGTTTTTGGTTAAGTCTTTTACCGGCCTTATTCTTTTTGATACTGGTGCATCGCATTCATACATATCAAGGAAATTCGTGGATAAGTTTAAACTACCAACCAAAACCTTTAGGACTCCTCTGTTAGTGAGTTCACCTGGAGTAGAGTATATGGCTAGTGGATGGTGCGACCACATACCCTTAACCATTGGTAGCAATGTTTTTCTGTCCAACCTAATAATCTTGGAGTCACAAGGATTGGATGTGATAATAGGCATGGACTGGATGGCAAAGTATGGAGGAAGCATTGACTATGACAGTAAGTCAATTTGTCTCACCACCCCTGAGGGAAAAAGGATTAAGTATGTATTTAGGCATGCACCAAGAAGTAGCCAAGTGAATACCCTCACGGGAGTTGTTCAGGAGGAAGTGCCTGTAGTGAAGGATTACCCAGATGTTTTTCCAAAGGAGTTACCAGGCATGCCACCGGATCGAGACATCGAGTTTTTGATAGAACTGTTGCCAGGCACCGGGCAAATATCAAAGAGACCATATCAGATGCCCGCAAATGATTTGGAGGAGATTAAGAAACAGATCAAGGAGTTATTGGAGAAAGGCTACATTCGACGGAGTTCATCACCATGGGGAGCCCCAGTGCTTTTGGTTGAGAGGAAGTATAAGTCTCTAACAATGGTTGTTGATTATCGTGCGTTAAATGAGGTGACGATCAAGAACAAATACCCATTGCCGATGATCAATGATTTGTTTGACCAGCTGCAAGAAGCCAAGGTGTTTTCAAAGATCGATCTGTGATCTGGATATCACCAGCTGAAGATACGAGAGAAGGACATACCAAAGATAGCATTCACCACATGGTACGGGTTGTATGAATATACGGTCATGTTGTTTGGACTGACTAACGCCCCTGCCTACTTCATGAGCATGATGAACAAAGTGTTCATGAAATATTTGGATAAGTTTGTTGTGGTGTTCATTGATGATATAATGGTATACTCGAAGAATGAGGAGGAGCACAAAGAGCATTTGCATTTAGTTCTCGAGAAACTCAGGGAACATCAGTTGTATGCCAAGTTCAGCAAATGCGAGTTTTGGTTGAAGGAAGTTGGATTCCTTGGACATGTTATATCAGGAGAAGGTATAGCAGTAGATCCCACCAAAGTTGAGTCAGTCACTGAATGGTTGGCACCCACTTCAGTTAGCGAGATCCGCAGTTTTCTTGGACTCGCAGGATACTATCGGAGATTCATTGAGAATTTTTCCAAGATTGTGAAGCCAATGACGCAGTTACTGAAAAAGGATACCAAGTTTAAATGGACGAAAGAATGTGAGACGAGTTTTCATGAGTTAAAGAAACATTTGACTACAACCCCAGTGCTGAATCTGCCGGATATACGCAAGGATTTCCAAGTGTATTGCGACGCTTCTCGCCTAGGACTTGGAAGTGTGCTTATGCAGGACGGAAGAGTTGTTTCGTATGCCTCACGACAACTAAAATCGCACGAATTGAATTATGCCATGCATGATTTGGAGTTGGCAGCCGTAGTGCATGCGTTGAAGACCTGGAGACATTACCTTATTGGAAATCGTTGTGATGTGTACACGGATCATAAGAGTTTGAAGTACATTTTCAGACAGAAGTAGTTGAACCTTAGGTAGAGGAGATGGTTGGAGCTTATAAAGGATTATGACATGAAGCTTCACTATCATCCAGGCAAGGCCAATGTCGTAGCAGACGCTTTGAGTCGGAAGAGTTATGCCAACACCCTAGTAAGCACGGGATTGCCAAAGGAGTTAGCAGAGGATCTCAGGGAACTTCGATTGGAGATTGTTCCTAGAGGTTTGGTTGCAACAATGGAGGTTCAGTGTACATTGTTAGGAAAGATTCGAGAAGCTCAGAAGGATGACAAAGAGATTGCCGAAATAAAAGAGAGAATGAGCGAAGGAAAGGCCAAAGGTTTTCTTGAGGATGAGCACGACACCTTATGGTTTGAAGACTGTGTTTATGTGCCCAATAACATAGAGATCAGGAAGTTAATACTTCAGGAGGCTCATGACTCGTCATACTCGATACACCCCGGAAACACCAAGATGTATTTGGATTTGAAGGAACGTTTCTGGTGGAGTGGTATGAAGAAGGATATTGCCGAGTATGTAGCCATATGTGATGTATGTCAGAGAGTGAAGATTGAGCATCAAAAGCCAGCAGGATTGTTACAGCCTATGCCGATACCCGAATGGAAGTGGGATAAACTTGGCATGGATTTCATCACCGTATTGCCCAGGACCAAATCAGGATATGATTCTATACGGGTAGTAGTCGATCGCTTGACCAAAGTAGCTCACTTTATCCCAGTGAAAACCACCTATACAAGTGCAAAGTTGGCCAAGATATATATGACTAGGATCATATGTCTGCATGGAGTTTCAAGGACAATCGTATCAGATATTCAATTGCGATTTTTGATCCGATTTTCGTTTCAGTTTATCTTTTCGCTCGTTTATCGGAATCAGGCGATTCAAGCGCCTAGATCTTCGTCTCGAAACCCTCTTTATGTTTAATCAGCTTGAACAAGATTTTGGTACTGTAAAAGTTGACTTTAGTCCAGATTGGTAAAGTGATCTTGTTTCTTTCGCAGTTTGAGTTTCGTTGATCCGCTTGATTTGATTCTTTTCGCAAACCGGAGTTCTTAAGTTGAACTTTCTGGTTAGATCTTCTTATTTGAGATTTACCCATGTTTATTTCCTTGATTGCTTATGTATGCTATTGTTTGTTTGAAGTAGAACAACCGGAGTGCGAAGCGTGCTACTACGAGTCCCTAGGTTTTGCGGATCGTCAGCAAGGAAAGTAACACATTGATCATACTCCTTCCATACCCAGCTTTTATGCATTAGTTCCAATCCTCAAACATTGCATGATTAGGATGTGATTAACATGTGGGACGGGAAGTAGTTGATGAGGTAGAACCTATTGCCCTGTTATATTCAAACCCTGGGAGTTACTTCTATGTATTACTTATATTGCTATGCTATGCTTGTAGACATGGTTTGGGTGAGTGAATCCTTGAAAGATGTGAGATTGTTAATTAATGGTTCAACTTAAGGTGGCAACTTTAATACACATCTGGGTGCATTGTTTGTTGGGCACCTGGGGAATCCAGTGTTGTCTTAGGATATCCCGGAGTACCCGTGTGATCATCCTAAGGTCTGCCACCCAGGCTCAAAGAGAACTGAGATGTTTTATGCTAGAAACTTCCGTGTGCAGCCACAAGCTATTATGGGCTCTAGCATAGTTGAGGAAGTTGTGTGAAGCTTCCGAAGAGTTGGATCAACAGGTACAGGGATGACATTGAAGCATAGAGACTTGACCGTTTGAGGTCAGGTCGCTACAATCAAAGAAATAAATAACATGCCCATCAATATTATCAGCCAAGAGATCCTTAACAATAGCAATATTAGGTTCAACTTTAACTTGCTTAGGAGGTGTATAGGTTCTAATATTGCTTTTACGAACCACAGTTGAAGCTTTAGGATGATCTTTTATCCTAAGAGGAAAAGGTGGTTTCTCAACATAAGTAGTAGGAATAATAGGATCATTATAAGTGACAGTCTTTTCTTCAACTTTAATAGGTGCACCTACTTTTACTTCAATGGGAGGATGATATTTAAACCACTTCTCCTTAGGGAGATCAACATGAGTAGCAAAAGATTCATAGAAAGAAGCTACTATCTCAGAGTCAAGTCCATATTTAGTGCTAAATTTACGAAAAACATCGGTATCCATAAAAGATTTAACACAATCAAACTTAGGTGTCATACCTGACTCCTTACCTTCGTCGAGATCACATTCTTCAGAGTTGCGTTTAATTCCTTCCAATAAATCCCATTTGAATTCAATAGTTTTCATCATAAAAGAGCCAGCACAAGAAGTATCGAGCATGGTGCGGTTGTTATCAGAAAGCTGAGCATAAAATTTTTGAATAATCATTTCTCTTGAGAGCTCATGATTGGGGCATGAATATAACATTGACTTAAGCCTACCCCAAGCTTGAGTGATGCTTTCTCCTTCATGAGGCCAAAAATTATATATATAATTATGATCACGATGAACAAGATGCATATGATAAAACTTCTGATGAAATTCCAATTTCAATCGTTTGTAGTTCCATGATCCCATATCATCACATAGCCTATACCATGTCAATGCATCTCCCTCCAAAGATAAAGGGAAGACCTTCTTCTTGATAACATCATCGAGCATACCTGCAAGCTTAAATAATCCACAAACTTCATCCACATATATTAGGTGCTCATCAGGATGTAATGTTCCATCTCCTACAAAAGGATTAGCTAGCAGTTTTTCTATCATACCCGAAGGAATTTGAAAGCAGACATTTTCATTTTCAGTAGGTTTAGTAGGTTGAGGATCAACTCTTTGCTCTACTGGTCAGGGTGAAGATACCTCGAACAAGCCCCTCAGAGGATTACTTTCCATAGTAACAAGTTGACAGTAAATTTCAGCACACTATATAAATTTTTCCTTACCAAATTCCACCTACCAAAGGCGCTTCACTCCCCGTCAACGGTGCCAAAAAAGAGTCTTGATGAGCCACTAGTATAGGGGATCTATCGTAGTCCTTTCGATAAGTAAGAGTGTTGAACCCAACGAATAGCAGAAGGAAATGATAAGAAGTTTGCAACAAGGTATTCTCTGCAAGCACTTAAATTATAGGTAACAGATAGTTTTGTGATAAGATAATTTGTAATGAGCAACAAGTAACGAAAGTAAATAAAGTGCATCAAGGGGGCCCAATCCTTTTTGTAGCAAAGGACAAGCCTGGACAAATTCTTATATAGAGAAAAGCGCTCCCAAGGACACATGGGAATTATCGTCAAGCTAGGTTTCATCACGATCATATGATTCACGTTTGGTACTTTGATAATCTGATATGTGGGTGGACCGGTGCCTGGGTGATGTCCTTACTTGGACAAGAATCCTACTTATGATTAACCTCTATTGCAAGCATCCACAACTACAGCAAAAGTATTAAGGTAAACCTAACCATAGCATGAAACATGTGGATCCAAATCAACCGCTTACGAAGCAACGCATAAACTAGGGTTTAAGCTTCTGTCACTCTAGCAACCCATCATCTACTTATTACTTCCCAGTGCCTTCCTCTAGGCCCAAATAATGGTGAAGTGTCATGTAGTCGACGTTCACATAACACCATTAGAGGAGAGACAACATACATCTCATCAAAATATCGAATGAATACCAAATTCACATGACTACTAATAGCAAGACTTCTTCCATGTCCTCAGGAACAAACGTAACTACTCACAAAGCATATTAATATTCATAATCAGAGGGGTATTAATATGCATATAGGATCTGAACATATGATCTTCCACCAAATAAACCAACTAGCATCAACTACAAGGAGTAATCAACACTACTAGCAACCCACAGGTACCAATCCTAGACTTAGGGACAAGAATTGGATACAAGATATGAACTAGGGTTTGTGATGAGATGGTGCTGGTGAAGATGTTGATGGAGATTGGCCCCCTCCCGATGAGAGGAGCGTTGGTGATGACGATGGTTATGATTTCCCCCTCCTGGTGGGAAGTTTCCCCGGCAGAACAGCTCCGCAAGAACCCTAGATTGGTTCCGCCAAGGTTCCGCCTCGTGGCGATGGAGTCTCATCCCGAAAGCTTTCTT
>NC_053025.1:231152586-231163182 GCF_003073215.2 Triticum urartu | reverse complement strand
AAGGCTGCAGCGGTACTACCATGGCTAGAGCGGATGTAATTTTTTACTACCGCTCCAAAGCAGTACTACCACGGCTCCTGAGCGGTAGTACCGCTCCAGAGCAGTACTACCGCGGCTCCTAAGCGATAGTACCGCTCCGGACCAAAATCTCGTCACAAGTACAGCGGTGGTAGGCACGGATGTAATTTTTTAGTACCGCTCTCAAGCAGTAGTACCGCTACCCTTAGTAGTAGTACCACTACCCCTAGCGGTAGTACCGTGAGGTCAAGCGGTACTACCGCTCCGACGGTTCTTCTGGCTTTTTTGCCTCCTCGCTGTTGTGTTTCAAAGGGCTACTACCGCCCTAGCGGTAGTACCGCTCGGTGCGGGCTGTGAGCATAACGGTTGGATTTTTCCCCACCTATAAAAGGGGGTCTTCTACCACATTGAACCTTATCCTTTTAGCTCGTGTTCTTCCCCCATTGTTGACCTTCTTTGAGCTTGCTAACTCTCAATCCCTCCAATGATTCTTGCTAGTTCTTGAGGGAAAAGAGAGAGGAGATCAAGATCCACGCTTCCACCAATCACTTTCTCCTCTAAGTGAGGGGAACCCCTTGGATCTAGATCTTGGAGTTCTTCGTGTTGTTCTTTCGTTCTTCCTCTCATTTTCTTCCCTAGCATTAGTTGCTTTGGTGGGATTGGGAGAGAAGGACTTGGGCACTCTGTGTGCCCTTGCCATTGCATTTGGTGCATCGATTTGAGTTCTCCACGGTGATACGTGGAAGTGAAGTTTGAGAAGCTTATTACTCTTGGGTGTTTGGGCACCCTAGAGCTTGTTCCTCTTGGGTGCCTTGGCGCCCTAGACGGTTGGTGTTGTTCGGAGCTCAATCATTGTGGTGTAAAGCTCCGGGCAAGCGTCGGGGTCTCCAATTAGGTTGTGGAGATCGCCCCGAGCAATTTGACGGGTACCGGTGACCGCCGCCAAGGGTTGCCAAAGTGTACGGGTTCGGTGACCGCCCCCAAGGGTTGCCATTTGTACAGGTTCGGTGACCGCCCTCAAGGGTCCCTTAGTGGAATAACGGTATCTTGCATTGTGCGAGGGTGTGAGGAGATTATGGTGGCCCTAGTGGCTTCTTGGGGAGCATTGTGCCTCCACACCGCTCCAAACGGAGATTAGCATCCGCAAGGGTGTGAACTTCGGGATACATCTTCGTCTCTGCGTGCCTCAGTTATCTCTTACCCGAGCTCTTTACTTATGCACTTTACCTTGTGATAGCCATATTGTTTCTTGTCATATATCTTGCTATCACCTAGTAGTTTATCTTGCTTAGCATAAGTTGTTGGTGCACATAGGTGAGCCTAGTTGTTGTAGGTTTTGTGCTTGAAAAATTAACCACAAGGTTTATTCTGCATTTGTTCAAGCCTAAACCGTAATTATTTTAAAAGCGCCTATTCCCCCCCCCCCTCTAGGCGACATCCACGATCTTTCACATACCATTAGCTATAATCACCAATGCTAGAGTATTGAGTGTACCTAATAAAATCCAAAACACAGCGGAATGAGATAAGGTGTGTGCCTATATGGGTTCCAGACTTGAACATAATCCTCATCTGAAGATCATGAAGAAAATATTATCCCTAAGCTATTATCACTTATCTTTCCATCTGAGAACTTGCCTATTGTATCTAAGTATATATCCAGAAGACTATGAAATCCATAGAGATGATCCGATATGGAAATGGATAGCCGAAGATTTTATCACACATACAAATCCAGAGGGTAGCTTATTTGAGGTTGGGTGTGGTTACTTTAGTGAGATGGTAAACAGTGGCATGATCCAGCCTTGCATAGATTTTAAAGGCGTTGTTACGCGCTGCCGTTTGCATGATATGGTTCTTGGCCTCATCTGTTCATTATCAAGTGAAGAAAACTTTGTTACAATATTGAATCATACTCAGGGTTATTGCATATCTTCCCCAAGCAATGTTCGCAGACTATCTATCCAGAATATAAGTGGAAGATATTTATCGGTTATAATGACAACATACGTTATTCCCTTTGTCATCGGTATGTTACTTTCCCGAGATTCGTCGGTATCTTCATACCTAGTTCAATCTCGTTACCGGCAAGTCTCTTTACTCGTTTCGTAATGCATCATCCCGCAACTAACTCATTAGTCACATTGCTTGCAAGGCTTATATGATGTGCATTACCGAGAGGGCCCAGAGATACCTCTCCGATACTCGGAGTGACAAATCCTAATCTCGATCTATGCCAACCCAACAAACACCTTCGGAGATACCAGTAGAGCATCTTTATAATCACCCAGTTACGTTGTGACGTTTGATAGCACACAAGGTATTCCTCCGGTATTCGGGAGTTGCATAATCTCATAGTCAAGGAATATGTATAAGTCATGAAGAAAGCAATAGCAATAAAACTAACGATCATATGCTAAGCTAAGGATGGGTCTTGTCCATCACATCATTCTCTAATGATGTGATCCCGTTCATCAAATGACAACACATGTCTATGGTTAGGAAACTTAACCATCTTTGATTAACGAGCTAGTCTAGTAGAGGCTTACTAGGGACATCAGTGTTTTGTCTATGTATCCACACATGTATCAAGTTTTCGGTTAATACAATTCTAGCATGAATAATAAACATTTATCATGATATAAGGAAATAAATAATAACTTTATTATTGCCTCTAGGGCATATTTCCTTCAGTCTCCCACTTGCACTAGAGTAATAATCTAGTTCACATCGCCATGTGATTTAATACCAATAGTTCACATCTATGTGATTAACACCCATAGTTCACATCGACATGTGACCAACACCCAAAGGGTTTACTAGAGTCAATAATCTAGTTCACATCGCTATGTGATTAACACCCAAAGAGTACTAAGGTGTGATCATGTTTTGCTTGTGAGAGAAGTTTAGTCAACGGGTCTGCCACATTCAGATCCGTATGTATTTTGCAAATTTCTATGTCTACAATGCTCTGCATGGAGCTACTCTAGCTAATTGCTCCCACTTTCAATATGTATCCAGATTGAGACTCAGAGTCATCTGGATCGGTGTAAAAGCTTGCATCGACGTAACTCTTTACGATGAACTCTTTATCACCTCCATAACCGAAGAAATATTTCCTTAGTCCTCTAAGGATAATTTTGACCGCTGTCTAGTGATCTACTCCTGGATCACTATTGTACCCCCTTGCCAAACTCATGGCAAGGTACACAATAGGTCTGGTACACATGGCATACTTTATAGAACCTATGACTGAGGCATAGGGAATGACTTTCATTCTCTCTATATATTCTGCCGTGGTCGGGTTTTGAGTCTTACTCAACTTCACACCTTGTAACATAGGCAAGAACCCTTTCTTTGACTGATCCATTTTGAACTTCTTTAAAACTTTATCAAGGTATGTGCTTTGTGAAAGTCCTATCAAGTGTCTTGATCTATCTCTATAGATCTTGATGCCCGATATATAAGCAGCTTTACAGCTTCATTGCGTCTCTTTCATTGAAAAATTGCTTCTTCAGTACCTTATGCTTATTGACTATAATCTTGCATGATTTGCTACAAGCTAGTTTTCATAGAATACGCATAGGTCGTTGTTTGGTTAACAATAAAGTTATCGGATGGGACTGAAGACTTTTTGAGGTTATTTTTTATGTCATATGGGAAGTAAGCTGATTTACTGTAAGTCCATAATACTCCACCAGTGGGAGGGGCCCCTTGCTGGGTGGTGATCAACGAAAGGATGTAAGACGTTGGAATTTAGGACCTCACAGCCATCTTTGCTAGTATTTACGCACCAGAGGACAGTTACATTGCCCCGCGGGTCTCCTTGAGCGGGTTGCCCGCCACAGTGTGGGTTGTTCTACCCACCTGGTGGCCCCGCTGACCCTGATTACTAAAATCACATATTTCTAGAAAAAATCAGGGAGAAAGATTTATCGATCCACGAGACGGAGCCGCCTGCCAAGCCCTGTTCTTCCTCGGAGGGCAGATCTGGAGTCCGTTTGGGGCTCCAGAGAGGGGGATCTTCGTTCTTCGTCATCACCAACCCTTCTCCATCGCCAATTCCATGATGCTCCCTACCGGGAGTGAGTAATTCCTTCGTAGGCTCGCTGGTCGGTGAGGAGTTGGATGAGATTCATCATGTAATCGAGTTAGTTTTGTGAGGGCTTGATCCCTAGTATCCACTATGTTCTTAGATTGATGTTGCTATGACTTTGCCATGCTTAATGCTTGACACTTTGGGCCCGGTGCCATGATTTCTTCTACTGTTTGGGAGAATTAGCTAGAGTAGCTCCATGCAGAGCATTGTTGACATAGAAATTTGCAAAATACATGCGGATCTGAATGTGGCAGACCCGTTGACTAAGATTCTCTCACAAGCAAAACATGATCACACCTTAGTACTCCTTGGGTGTTAATCACATAGCGATGTGAACTAGATTATTGACTCTAGTAAACCCTTTGGGTGTTGGTCACATGGCGATGTGAACTATGGGTGTTAATCACATAGATGTGAACTATTGGTGTTAAATCACATGGCGATGTGAACTAGATTATTGACTCTAGTGCAAGTGGGAGACTGAAGGAAATATGCCCTAGAGGCAATAATAAAGTTGTTATTTATATTTCCTTATATCATGATAAATGTTTATTATTCATGCTAGAATTGTATTAACCGAAACTTGATACATGTGTGGATACATAGACAAAACACTGTGTCCCTAGTAAGCCTCTACTAGACTAGCTCGTTAATCAAAGATGGTTAAGTTTCCTAACCATAGACATGTGTTGTCATTTGATGAACGGGATCACATCATTAGGAGAATGATGTGATGGACAAGACCCATCTTTAGCTTAGCATTATGATCGTTCAGTTTTATTGCTATTGCTTTCTTCATGAACTTATACATATTCCTTTGACTATGAGATTATGCAACTCCCGAATACCGGAGGGAAATGTGTGCTATCAAACGTCATCACACATACTGGGTGGGTGACATTGTGTTGTGGTTGGCACTGATCGCTGTTTATATAGATTGTACTATCATGTGATAATCCCATCGAGGTGTCGGTATTGTCTCTGGATAATTGCGAGGGTATGTTGTGCCACATATACAGGGTTATGAAGATTCACGACTGTAGGACTTCTGGAGTGACAACAACCACTCGCACGTCCCGGTGATGACCGTAGTTTGAGGAGTTCATGTATTCACTATGTGTTAATGCTTTGTTCTGGTTCTCTATTAAAAGGAGGCCTTAATATCCCTTAGTTTCCAATATGGACCACGCTGCCACGGGATGGTAGGACAAAAGATGCCATGCAAGTTCTTTTAATAAAGCGCGTATGACTATTTACGGAATACATGCCTACATTATATCGATGAACTGGAGCAAGTGCCGTATTGCCCTAGGTTATAACTGTCACATGATGAATATCATCCAACAAGTCACCGACCCAATGCCTATGAATTTATCTTATATTATTTCTGCTAAGTTACTACTGCTATCATCACTATTACACTTGCTACAAAATTACTGTTATCACTATTACTGTTACTATTGCTGCTGTCACTACTATCAAAACTACCAAACTACTTTGCTATTGATCACTTTGTTGCAGATAATTAATCTCCAGGTGTGGTTGAATTGACAACTCAACTGCTAATACCTTCAAATATTCTTTGGCTCCCCTTATATCGAATCTATAAATTTGGGTTGAATACTCTACCCTTGAAAACTGTTGCGATCCCCTATACTTGTGGGTTATCAAGACCTTTTTCTGGCGCCGTTGCCGGGGAGCATAGCTATATTTGTTGAGTCACTTGGGATTATTATCATATTATCACTATGAAGAATCTAAAGGATCCTAAGACTAAGATATTTCCCTCTAAGGACGAGGGGAGGTAAGGAACTGCCATCCAGTTCTGCTTTAGATTCACCTTCTGTTATGAGTAAACTTGCAACACCACCACATGCTATTAATTCTGATATGTCGCAAGTTATTGATGATGCTACTTCTACTATGAATGATGCTTATGATGATGCTAGTACCTTGCTTGATAATGATGATGTGCCACTTGGTGAATTTCTTGATAAACAAATTGCTAGATTTATACAACATGATGTTGTTGAATCTGATGATGAGCTTGAACTGAAACTCCTAAAACACCTGCTAGAACTAGCCTTCCTAGATATGAATTGCCTAAGGTACCGGAAGGTTATGTTATGAGTGAAGAAACAACTAGAGATATTCTTGCTTGCAATGATAGAGATGATCTAGAGAAATTACTCTAGACAAGTATAAAGAAAAATCTCTGAATGCTAGAATGAAATGTGATCCTAAGTTTGCTACTTCACCTATCTTTATTGATGATAAGGATTATGAATTCTCTGTCGACCCAGAGTTAAAATTACTTTGGTTGAATCTGATCCTTTCCATGGTTATGAAACTAAAAACTGTTGTGGCACATCTTACTAAGTTGAATGACGATAGCCACTCTTTTTACTCATGATGAGAAAACTCGCTATTACTTTATTCTCAAATTATTTCCTTTCTCATTAAAGGGTGATGCTAAAGCTTGGTACAATACTCTTGCTCCTGGTTGTGTGCGTAGTCCCCAGGATATGATTTATTACTTCTCTAAAAAATATTTTCCTGCTCATAAGAAACAAGTTGCCTTACAGGAAATATTTAACTTTGTGCACACTAAAGAAGAGAGTCTCCCACAAGCTTGGGGGAGGCTTTGCCAGTTACTTAATGCTTTGCCTGATGACTATAGGTAGGCTGAACTGGAAGCGATATCAGAGTACGCGAGATAAGATTGTAGATCAAGACGTGAAGAAAACTTTGTTACAATATTGAATCATACTCAGGGTTATTGCATATCTTCCCCAAGCAATGTTCGCAGACTATCTATCCAGAATATAAGTGAAGATGATCAAACAAAGCCACTTGCTTCCATGAGTAAATCACAAGTGAGGTCCATTACTACCTTTCCACCTGCTATTAATCAAATGTTTGCCTTGTCGAGCTTCGGTGTTTTACGTGTTTTGGATCTAAATGGATGCCACGTGGCAAAAAAATAACCACCTAAACCTCAAGAATGTCGGGGATTTATGTCACTTGAGATACCTAGGTCTTGCCGGTACAAATATCCATCAACTCCCAACGGAAATAGGAAATTTGCATTTTTTGCAGGTGTTGGATGTAAGATACAATCCGGACCTAAAAGAATTACCATCCACTGTTTGCAAGCTAAAAAGATTGATGTGTCTACGTCTTGATGGTTATCACATGAGCCTCCCGAATGGTCTGGGGAATTTGACATCCTTGGAAGTGTTGAAGAAGATCCGTGCCACACTAAACACTGTGAAAGAGTTGCACAAGCTATCAATGCTAAGGGAGCTCAAAATTAAGTTTGATCATAGTGCAAGCTTGGAGTATGGGGAAGCTTTTCTTGAATCTCTATGTGGCCTGAAGAAAATTGAAAGTGTAATTATTCATGGGTATTTTCCATCCATGGATCTCTTGGGGAAAACATGGCTGCCACCACAACAACTTTGCACATTTGAGTCAGTCAGGTGCGGGGAATTTACTGGGGTACCAGAGTGGATAAAAAGGGACCCGTTCTATCTCTCGAACGTATCTGAATTGGTCATCGGCTTTGTGGAACTGCGGGAGGAGGACCTACTAATCCACTGATCCTTGGGAGGTTGCCAGCTCTTCGTCGTCTCTGGATGTGGAGCGCCGGGCAAACTCCAAAGGTGCTACCCATTGGTGCAAATGGGTTCCATACACTACAAAAAAAGACACATCCATGACATTTTGGGCCGAACTAATTTTTTGATGTCATACATATGACACTTCTATGACGATAATTGTGACAAAACCCGGTATCATCATAGATGTGGTGGGCTCCTACTTCTATGAAAAAATCATGACAGAAAATGGGCTTTTCGTCCTGGGCGGGCCGGAGACGCAGCTGCATGACATTCTTTGGGCCGTCCATGACGGAAAAAACCGTGGTAGAAGCAAGGGGGAGGAAAATTTTGGGGAGTTCCCGGTTACGGTGGGAGGTCGGGGGCCGAGCGATGCGCGTTTCTCTCGTACACGTACGCGCATGTGTGCGAGGCGTTGGCTCTAACTGAACCTGAGCGAGGCGTTTGGATGAACAGTGAGCGGTGGCATTGCCTCTGGATGAACAGGACCCCGTGGTGTGGTGGAGGGCTGGATGAATGTAGACGGTGGAGGGGTGCCCGTGGAGGGGTGGATGAACAGGACCCCGTGGTGTGAGGGCAGGATGAACAGTAGACGGTGGAGGGGTGCCTGTGGAGGGGTGGTTGAACAGGACCCCATGGTGTGGAGGGCTGGATGAACAGTAGATGGTGGAGGGGTGGTTGAACAGTAGCCGGTGGAGTAGCGCGCGGTGGAGGCTGGATGAACAGGAGCCCGTGGATGAACAGCAGGTGGAGGCTGGAGGAGGTCGACGGTGGATGAACAGTAGCTCGTGGAGGCAGGAGGAGGTCGACGGTGGAGATGAACAGTATCCCGTGGAGTCCCGTTTTGCGGTACGCCACACCCCTCCCGATGAACAGGACCCCCGTTTCGACCGTAGCGCTCCAACACAAGTCCGTTTCGTCCGTTTTGCGGTACGCCACACCCCTCCCGATCAACAGGACCCCCGTTTCGACCGTAGGAGGTCCGTTTCCTCCGTTTTGCGGTACGCCACACCCCTCCCGATCAACAGGACCCCGTTTCGACCGTAGGAGGTCCGTTTCCTCCGTTTTGCGGTAGGCCAGACCCCTCCTGATGAACAGGATCCCGTTTCGACGTGGCCGGTCGAACACAAGGCCGTTTCCTCCGTTCTGCGGTACGCCAGGCCTCGTTTCCATCGCCTGTTCCGTCCAAGCCCTCCCGATGAACACGACACATTCCGTTGCCTTGAACATGACGCTTCCGTTATGAACATGCCACATTCCGTTGCCTCCGCCATGACCACGCGGTTGGCTACCCATCGGAGGGCGTCTGGTTGCTATCCCAGTGGCTTTCCGCCCTGAAGTATACATGAGTTGCCGTCCGGATGAAACATGACGGTCAGTTCATTGCCGCAAGTCATCTGGCGCAAGAAAGCTCTATCCTGCAAGTAACTCACTGTATACTGAAAGATAACACAGTCGCAAGACTATGACGCGCTATCCGTTGCCTGAGTGACATGACGGCAGTTAGTTCGTTGCCCTCCTCCGCATGAACATCCGACACAGTTCGTTGCCTCATGACACGTGACAACGGCTGTTTCTCGCGTTCGCGACCCAGCCATGTAACTATGAGCCACCCGGAGTCTCCTCGAAGTAAAGCCGTAGGATTCCAGAACTGCAGTGGATAAAAATGTATACAGGTGACGCTGATTTCTCCGTTCCGAATGCCGAGCGCATTATGCGCGAGTAGGCGTTCGAGACCCCGCCCGTATGTACACATACGTGGCCGTATTTTCTTTCTTGCACCCTGGCCGCTATACGTACGTGTACATGCTACGTGCGCGCCTCTACTACGACACGTGCGCGCCTCTACATCCACCAGTATATATGTACGTACACGTTCGCGACCAGAATGACAACGCTACGTACGCTTCGACCAGGTGGGTCCCGACTGTCAGGCACTTCCTTGCGTGCGAAGATGTAGCTGGTGGGTCCCAGCAGTCAGGGGGGCGAATCGTTTTGTGTTTTTTGCTCGGACGCACTTCCTTGCGTGCGAATGTGTAGCTGGTGGGTCCCAGCAGTCAGGGGAGAACATTTTTTTCGTGAAATACGGTGGCCCGTCCGGTGGGTCCCCGCTCAGGTGGAGGAATAATTATTTTGCGCATAATAAGGAGGCACTTCCTTGCTGCGGTCGTGGACCCAGCTGTCAGCGTCTCCACGCACAGTCTCTTCCGATGGAAGTCGTTCCTTGACCACATTGACCACGCCGCCGAGAGCACCAGGTGGACGACGGCGAGGCCTAGGAAGGGGACGACACGGAGGCAGGGAAGACTCGGCAGTTGTTTCCCACGCGGAGGGGAGTACGACTGTACGAGGGTTTACTGGTTCGTCTGCCGTCGCCGGAGAATAACAGAGGTGTGGGTGAGTAGAGGGATGGCTAGGCCAGCGATGGGAGTACGGTGCGGTGAGGCCTGCGCGGCAGCACAGCCGGCCGCGGGAGGAGGGAGCAGGCAGTCCCGCCGGCCGCTTGTTTGAGCGGCTGGAGCAGGAAGAGCAGAGATTGAAGAAGCACGACGGCCGTTGGATGGACATCCAACAGTCAGTGCTTGTGCGTCAACCTTTTTTTTAGGAAAGCCTCAAATCTGTGGAAAACAGCATACAACCCATCTGCCATTATTTCTAATAATTTACAGCCCATTTGCTAATTCTTAAGGTTTTTTTGGAGCCCATATTCTTTTTGTTAGCATTACAGCCCATATTGTGGCAACGGTTAAAAAATTATACGAAATTTTGCATATTTCGGTGCGGTCCGAACTGTTTTTAATCCCGAAATTTCGACTCACATTCAAACTGATTTTAAAAATAAATGTATATAATATAACC
>NC_053025.1:231137633-231151586 GCF_003073215.2 Triticum urartu | reverse complement strand
TACACAAATGATATTCCTGACGTTTTGAAGTAAATTAGAAAATGACGAGATCATGATTTCTGCCTTCATCGCGAACTGGAAACGCACTGCATGAAGTAGTTGAACTTCTCGAGCATGTCTGTTTGAACCTCACTCTGTTTTTGACGTGCTGTTTTTTTGCAGTGCGTGAAGTAGTTGAACTTCTCAGGCATGTCTGTTTGAACCTCAATCTGTTTTTGAACGTGCTGTTTTTTGCACTATATTGAAGTAGTTGAACTTCTGGGGCATGTGTTTGAACTTCACTCTGTTAGAATTTTTTGTATTTTTCTTATATGAAATACACACCATGTAGTACGTGAACTTCTGGTTGACACTTTGAACTTCTCTCTGGTTTGAGAGAATTATTAAAAACACAACATTTTATGTATTTTGGACATCTAAATACACGGTGAACCTCTCTCACAAGAATTTTTTGAACTTTTCCTCGAGACTTGAACTTCTAGCAACCTTTTTTTCGTTTATGAGTTGTTTTTAAAAGTGCAAAAAATGGCATTGTGTTTTTTATTTTTTGAACAGGTAAATCCTAGGTTTTAATAAACTCCAAACTTCTCTGTTATTTCAATATGAACTTCACCTTTTTTATATTTCGAGTAAATAATTGTATTCAATTTTTATATAGAAAAAACCAAACATGGAAGTACAAGGTGAAACTCTTTCGCAAGAATTTTTGAACTTCTCCGCACATAGCTCTTGAACTTCTTTTCAACAAATCTGAGTTTTCTATATACTTTGAAATTCTTGCGAAAAAAGCATACCCATAGCACGAGCACATCAAACGCACGCACACTACTGTCTTATAAAAGAAATGGGTGGTGATATACTGTGGGCTTGCCAAGTTTTTCTAAATTGGTTTCATTTTATCTCAAAACGAGGTTTAGTGGTGATTTTCCTTCTCTATTAGTAGTAGCAGACTTCACACATTCACCAAATATGCTAGTTACTAGAGAAAAAACCAAATCCCGAATCCATGTACACACACGATTGGAGTAGATGAATCATTTTATCATTTTGTTTTAAGGTGGGGCAGAGACTAATTGCAAGACACACTGTCGAACCCGTTTCTATATGTCTTCAGTGGCACTTCAGACCAATCCATTCAGACTAATCATCCACATGTCACCTGCAGTCCAATCAGAGGAGACAGTTGTTCAGTCAACAAAACTGAAGAAGAACAACAAGAAAAACATCAGTTTTTGGTCAGGAGAAACACGGGCTCCGGCAACCACTACTCAAGGCCAGCAACATCAATCGGATCTCAGCCGTGGTGGTCGTCAGAGGATCCAGAGGCCAATATATCTGAGAAAGGGACGGCCGATGTACTGACCACTAGCTAGGCAGAATGAAAGGGCGCCAGAGATGCGCCTTGCTCCCGGCTGCGTTTCGGGGAAAGCAGAAAGTGATTGGAGGGTTCTTTGTCGACTTAGGGCTGGATGTCCGTGGGTCTGAGTAGGTCATATGGGCGGTCTTCCCTCATCTAAGCAATCATCTTCAGTGAGGAAGGGGAGGGAAGAAGGTCACGGTGGCCGGTGGAAGAAGTTCATGGCGGCATGTGGAGGAAGGTCGCACGGAGATGATCCCGGTGGTTTGTCGCGCCGCAGCAGGATCCCAACGACGGGAGGTAGGTCGATGGCGGTTGCAGTGGCGCGATCCCCATTGTGGGACAGTTCCTGCGACGCGATCCCCGTCGTGGGACGGTGCTGCGCCGCGACCCCAATTGTGGGACGATGGCGGTGGCGCATGTGGGGCGATGGACGGTGGCGGCGGCGCGATGTGCGGCGATGGACGATGGCGGCGGCGAGATCCGGCGAGGGACCGATCCGGCCGGTTGGTAGCGGTGGCGCGTTTTGGGCGGGACAGGGGGAAGGATGCGCCGGCTGGGGATGGGGACGATTTGCCGGTCGTGGGGATCCGGAGCGGCGCCGGTGCAGCTGGTCACCGGCAGGTGTGGTCGGCCGGGCCACGGTCGCCGGGATTTCGGGAGCAAGCGGAGGTTGACGAGGTGTGGTGGTCGGATCAGAGTGGAGTGGGGCGTGGTAGTGGGAGCGTGGGTTCGGGAACATGTCCACGCTCCTTATAAGGGCCTGATCGTATGATCCAAATAGTTATGTCAATGAGAGAAGGGTGTCGATAATAAAATACAACATAGGCATCACGAGTATTTTAGAATAGTCAACTATATATATATTGTCATATGATCTCTTATGCTAAAGTAACAATTCAATCACAATTTCAAGTATGAATCATAAACTTCATTGAGAACCAACAAACTCTAATCTCAGTCATTGAGGCAATTGCAATTTATCATAACATAGGAAAGAGTCAATATAAGAGCTTTTCAGCAAGTCCACATACTCAACTATCATTTAGTCTTTCACAATTGCTAACACTCACGCAATACTTATGGGTATGGAGTTTTAATCGGACACAGAGAAATATAGGGGCTTATAGTTTTGCCTCCCAGCGTTTTACCTCTAGGGTAATGTCAACAATAATAGTTCATGAAAACTCAAATCCAATTAGCCATATATACCAGGATCTTTCCAACATATTGTGCTTGCCAAAGGATAAAATGTGAAAAGGAAGGGTGAAGATCACCATGACTCTTATCTAAGGTGGGAGATAAAAGTAAAAGATAGGCCCTTCGCAGAGGTAAGCAGAGGTTGTCATGCGCTTTTATGATTGGATGCACAAAATCTTAATGCAAAAGAACGTCACTTTATATTGCCACTTGTGATATGGACCTTTATTATGCAGTATGTCACTTTTATTTCTTCCATATCACACGATCGTATAAAGCTTATTTTCTCCCACACTAATAAGTCATACATATTTAGAGAGCAATTTTTATTGCTTGCACCGATGACAACTTACTTGAAGGATCTTACTCAATCCATAGGTAGATATGGTGGACTCTCATGGCAAAACTGGTTTAGGGATATTTGGAAGCACAAGTAGTATCTCTACTTGGTGCAAAGAATTTGGCTAGCATGAGGGGAAAGGCAAGCTCAACATGTTGGATGATCCATGACAATATAAATTTATCTCAGATGTAAGAAAACATAACCCATTACGTTGTCTTTCTTGTCCAGCATCAACTCTTAGCATGTCAAACTTTAATGAGTGCTCACAATCATAAAAGATGTCCAAGATAGTATATTTATATGTGAACCTCTCTTTCTTTATTACTTCCTATTAATTGCAACGATGACCAAAACTATGTTTGCCAACTCTCAACAACTTTTATTCATCATACTCTTTATATGTGAGCTCATTACTCTCCATAAGATCCATATGATCTCTTTATTTCTTTTTATATCTTCTCTTTTATTTTATTCCCTCAAGATCATAGCAAAATAATCAAGCCCTTGACCCAACACTAATCTTTATTATATAGCTCACGGACTCGATTACATAGAGGGATCATAAAACAAAACTCACAACTACTAAAACTTTATTCTACTACATCAAGATATTACCAAAAGGATCGAACTAAGAAAAACAGTAAAGATAAAAGTGATGGTGATACGATACCGGGGCACTCCCCCAAGCTTGGCAGTTGCCAAGGGGAGTGCCCATACCCATGTGTTATATCTCCTTCTTTGTCAGTGAAGAGGGTGTTGGTGATGATGGATAGTAGCACATCGAGCGTAGGAGGTCTCTAGCTTGCGGATAATGCCCTTGAGTGCGATGATATGCTCCTTCAACAAAATATTTTTATCGTGAGATATTTGGTTTTGTATACGAGCTAACTCAATCATCTTGAAAGCTTCATCTCAGTTGGGGTAAGAATATTGTGATCAAGTTGAGGGAGGTCTCCTACTGCCGGAACTTGGTCCTCCGTGGCCTTCTTGATCCCTTCATCCTTGTTGATCTCTTCGGGCTCTTCTCTCTTCAGCTCTATCTTCATTAGCCAGCGTCGTTGCCCTAATTGTTGGAGGAGGGAGACGACATGATGCTTGGCCTTGACAACCCTGGCAGAAAACAGCTCAAAACAAGAACATGAGATTTTTGCATGATACGGTGGTCAAAACCTTCGGGAGATTATATAATGAATTTTTACCGACCAAAAGAAGTATCGAGCAAGAAAACGGAGTCCGGAGAGCACACGAGGTGCCCACGAGGCAGGGGCGCGCCCAGGGGGCAGGGCGCGCCCTCCACCCTCGTGGAAGCCTCGTGTCCTTTACGGTCTGCTTCTTATTTTCCTATTTTTCCAAATATTCCAAAACGGAGAAAAATTGCCATTAGAACTGTTTTGGAGTCGGTTTACTTACCGTACCACGTACCTATTCCTTTTCGGAGTCTGAAACATTCCGGAAAGTGTCCCTTATGTATTCCTCCAGGGTTACGATTTCAAATAATATTAGTTTCAACATTTATGGGATTACCTAAGATATAATGTTTGATACTTTGACGATACCACCTTCGATTTGTGCCTTTCAAAGTTGTTGATTTTTATGGCACCGGAACGATAGACCTCCTCGAAGTAAGGTAGGCCTTTAGAGAGAAGTTTGCCTGCAAAAAATCTTAAACGAGAGTTGTATACCAATACATAATCACCTACATTAAACTCACGCTTTTGTATCCTTTTGTCATGCCATCTTTTAACTTTTTCTTTAAACAGTTTGGCATTCTCATAGGCTTGGGTTCTCCACTCATCAAGTGAGCTAATGTCAAATAACCTCTTCTCACCGGCAAGTTTGAAGTCATAGTTGAGCTCTTTAATAGCCCAATATGCCTTATGTTCTAATTCAAGAGGTAAGTGACATGGTTTACCATAAACCATTTTATACGGAGACATACCCATAGGATTTTTATATGCAGTTCTATAGGCCCATAATGCATCATCAAGTTTCTTGGACTAATTCTTTCTAGATCTATTAACAGTCTTTTGCAAAATTAATTTGAGCTCTCTGTTACTACATTCTACCTAACCACTAGACTGTGGGTGATAAGAGATGCAATTCTATGATTAACGTTCATACTTAGCAAGCATTTTACGAAAGGCACCATGAATAAAATGTGAACCACCATCAGTCATTAAATATCTATGCCTCCAAACCTCGGAAAAATAACTTCTTTAAGCATCTTTAATAGAGGTGTTATGATCAGCACTACTTGTTGGAATAGCTTCTACCCACTTAGTAACATAATCAACAGCAACTAAAATATGTGTCTACCCGTTAGAGGAAGGAAAATGTCCCATATAGCGCAAGCCCCAAACATCAAATGGTTCAATAACAAGTGAATAATTCATAGGCATTTCTTGACGTCTACTGATACGTCTCCGTCGTATCTACTTTTCCAAACACTTTTGCCCTTGTTTTTGACTCTAACTTGCATGATTTGAATGGAACTAACCCGGACTGACACTGTTTTCAGCAGAATTACCATGGTGTTATTTATGTGCAGAAACAAAAGTTCTCAGAATGACCTGAAACTTCACGGAGCAACTTTTTGGAAAATATAAAAAATACCTGCAAAAGATGAAGGCTAGGGGGCCCACCACCTGTCCACGAGGGTGGGGGGCGCGCTTGCCCCCCTAGGGTGCGCCCCTACCTCGTGGGCCCCCTGGAGCTCCTCCGACTCCAACTCCAACTCTATATATCTTGTTTCGGGGAGAAAAAAACCAGAGAGAAGAATTCATCGCGTTTTACGATACGGAGCCGCCGCCAAGCCCTAAAACCTCTTGGGAGGGCTGATCTGGAGTCCATTCGGGGCTCCGGAGAGGGGAATCCGTCGCCATCGTCATCATCAACCATCCTCCATCACCAATTTCATGATGCTCACCGCCGTGCGTGAGTAATTCCATCGTAGGCTTGCTAGACGGTGATGGGTTGGATTGGATCTATCATGTAATCGAGTTAGTTTTGTTAGGGTTTGGTCCCTAGTATCCACTATGTTCTAAGATTGATGTTGCTATGACTTTGCTATGCTTAATGCTTGTCACTAGGGCCCTATTATGTTTTCATCGATATATGAGATTTCTTGATCCTATCTTGCAACTCTATAGTCACCTATTATGTGTTATGATCCATTAACCCTGAAGTGACAATAATCGGGATACTTACAGGTGATGACCGTAGTTTGAGGAGTTCATGTATTCACTATGTGTTAATTCTTTGTTCCGGTACTCTATTAAAAGGAGGCCTTAATATCCCTTAGTTTCCGTAAGGACCCCGCAGCCATGGGAGGGTAGGATAAAAGATGTCATGCAAGTTATTTTCCATAAGCACGTATGACTATTGTAACCCCTCGATGCGGCTATATCCCCCACGTGTCGAAGCACGACTTAGAGGCATAACCGCATTGAAAGCAATGTCACAAGTGAAGTAATCTTCACACAACCCATGTAATACAATAGGGGAAAAGATACATAGTTGGCTGACAATTGCCACTTCACACAATTACATGAATAAAGCATTACAACAACCAAATACAATCAAGGTCCGACTACGGAACCAAAATAAAAGAAGAACCCCAGATGCGACAAGGTCCCCGATCGACCCCAACCGGGCTCCACTACTGATCAACTAGAACGAAACAACTCAAAGGACAAGATCTTCATCGAGCTCCTCCTGAGCTTGGTTACGTCATCTGCACGGACTCATCGGCACCTGCAAGCTGGTTTGGAAGTATCTGTGAGTCATGGGGACTCAGCAATCTCGCACCCTCGCGATCAAGACTATTTAAGCTTATGGGTAAGGTAAAGGTAAGAGGTGGAGCTGCAGCAAGCGACTAGCATATATGGTGGCTAACATACGCAAATGAGAGCGAGAAGAGAAGGCAATGCATGGTCGAGAAACTATGATCAAGAAGTGATCCTAAAACAACCTACGATCAAGCATAACTTCAACACCATGTTCACTTCCCGGACTCCGCCGGAAAGAGACCATCACGGCAACACACGCGGTTGATGCATTTTAATTATGGTCAACTTCAGGTTTTCTACAACCAGACATTAACAAATTCCCATCTGCCCATAACCGCGGGCATGGCTTTCGAAAGTTCAAATCCCTGCAGGGGTGTCCCAACTTAGCCCATCACAAGCTCTCACGATCAACGAAGGATATTCCTTCTAGCGGGAAGACCCGATCAGACTCGGAATCCCGGTTACAAGACATTTCGACAGGGTAAAAACTAAACCAGCAACACGCCCGAATGTGCGACAAAATCCCGATAGGAGCTGCACATATCTCTTTCTCAGGGCACACTCAGATGAGCCAGACGTCCGTAGGCCATCCCAGAGCTCGAGTTTGCCCTGTAGCCCCACAGCGTCAGTTTGGACCAAACACTCAGAGGAGCACTGGCCCGGGGGGGGGGTAAATAATGATGACCCTTAGTGAGCGCGACTCCCAAGGGAAAGAAGGCTAGGTGGAAAATGGTAAAAACCAATGTTGGCATTGCTGGAAAGAAGCTTTACTTAAGGCGAACTGTCAAGGGTTCCCCATATTACCCAACCGCGTAAAGGAACGCAAAATCCGGAACATACACCGATATGACGGAAACTAGGGCGGCAAGAGTGAACAAACACCAGGCATAAGGCCGAGCCTTCCACCCTTACCAAGTATATAGATGTATTAATTAAATAAGATATATTGTGATATCCCAACAAGTAAACATGTTCCAACAAGGAACGATCCCCATGTTCCAACAAGGAACAAACTTCAATCTTCACCTGCAACTAACAACGCTATAAGAGGGGCTGAGCAAAGCGGTAACATAGCCAATCAACGGTTTGCTAGGACAAGGTGGGTTAGGAGGCTTGGTTCAACAATATAGGAGGCATGATAAGCAAGTGGTAGGTATCGCAGCATAGGCATAGCAAAAGAGCGGGCAACTAAAAGCAAAGATAGAAATGATTTCGAGGGTATGGTCATCTTGCCTGAAATCCCGCAAGGAAGAAGAACGAGTCCATGCAGAGACAAGCGACGTTAGTCGAACAGAATCCTCACAACACGACGTTATCGGAACCCACCCGAAGAAGCAACACCGGAAAGAATCAAAACAACATAGTAAAAACAACCATCACATAAACATGGCACGATGCACAACCAAGAATGATGCATGTCCGGTTAAAGAGGCATGGCATGGGCAAAGTGCACCAAACAACCCCTACAATTAAGTGGAGCTCAATATGCACTCCGTTGCATATTGACGAAACCACCACATGACTTATTTAGTTCTCTCTCGTTTATGTACCCAACAATATTAAATGTTGTTAAACATGGGAAAGCGGGTGAGCAAAGGTAAAAACTACCTATCTAGTCAAATTAAATGAGGCCGGAAGCGCAACGAACAACATTTCCGGTAAAATCCCCATGCATATTTTAGGTTTGGTACTTTTCTGCCCTAAACCATAATTTTATAGTTATAAACATGCCAAAAAACAAGTGCACCATTTTAAACTAGGCAAATTCTACCCATTTACATATAAAGTTTGTAGATTCGGAGCTACAGTTAATTAGTTATGAATTAAATCATTTTAACATGGCATAGGAGCAAATTTAACCAAACAACATTTTAAGCATTTTAAACATAGATGAAAGTTGGATATTATTAATCTACACAAAATTCTAAGCAACTTTCATGTATAATTCATTTTAATCCGATGCACCAATTGTGAGTTATTATATGGATGTAGCACAAGGGGTTTTCTGTAAAATAGGCAAACACTGGATAAATAGACAAATCGCAGAACGGAAAAAACATGACATGGGCCGAATCTGGCTGGCCCAACCGCACAGAGGTCTGAAGGGGGGGTTCTCACCATGGGCTTGGCCCAGATCTGTGGAGGAGGCGGCCTGGCAGGGCACGCTGGCCTTGGACGGGGTCGGCCCACATGCACGCGAGGAAAGTGGCCCAGGGGGCGGATCTGGGCACGCGAGGCCGACCCGTGCTAGCGAAACAGGGAGTGATGCGGTCAACGGGGCGAGCGAGGCGCTCATCTCACGCGAGCGAGCAGGAACAGGGGAAGCGGGCGCCTGATGAACGTGCCTCTGCTCGTTGCAGAGGAAGCGGAGGCGGGCGACCAGGACGCGGGCAGCGACGGCGGAGCTTGGCGCGACGGCAGCAACCGGATCGAGGTGGAAGGAGTCGGTCCCGGAGCGAAGTAGGCGACACAAGGCGCTGGAGAGACGTTGTCCATGGCGGAGGAGTTCCATGGGCGGCGGCGATGTTCAGTTCCTGCAGGGAGGCGAGGACGATGCGATGTGGTCGATGGCCACGACGGACGCGAGACTTGAGGAGCTCAGCGCGGGGAGGTGAAGCAAGGGATGGATCCGAGGTGCGGGCGAGGTTGCAGGACCCGGGCGCGGGACAGCAGCGTCTTGGAGCTTCGGGGCAGCCATAGCGTCCTGCGAGGCACACACACACAGAGAGAGAGAGAGAGTTGAGAGTGTAGGAGAAAGAAAGAAGAGAAGGAGGGACCGAGGGAGAGGGCTCGGGGTCGGCCTGGAGCTACAGCGTGGAGCCTTCGAGCGGGAGGGCCTATGGGCGCGGAGGAGCTCCACTCCTCTGGATCGAACAGGGAGGAGGAGGTTGTTTGCGGATTTGGAGGGGATCGAGGGATACTCGAAGGAGCTAGCTGGTTGGGTGAGAAGGGGATCTGGGATGATCCCGATGAGAGAGTGGCGGCGGGTGAGGAAAAAGAGGGAGTTGGTCTAGGGTTAGGCTAATATATATAGCGAGTAGGATAGGTTAGGGGCTATCTCGTCCCTCCGATCGTAATCGGACGGCCGAAAAAAAATAGATAGGGAGTCCAAACAAGAAAACGGTGACGTTTTGTAGATGTTTGGGGATGATCCGGACACAACGGTGGCGACTGCCTGAGTCGGGTCCGGGACAGTTTCGGACGTGCACGTGAGGGGTTCGATACACTGTGCAGAGAGGGTTTCAGGGCCTGACGGTTGTCAGCGGACTGTGCAGAAGGGCTCGAGCTGAGAGAAGAGAAGAGAGAGAGACCCGGCGACTGTTTCCGTAGGCCGAAAACGTTCGACGATAGACCGACTATATTGCCGCTATAGTTTAACGGTTGGGCTATCAAACGAACTCGGAATGCGATGAAACTTGGCAGGCGACCTACTAACAACAAAGCAACACCACACACCAGCTTTCAACCCATTCCGAGAACATTTTCCGTCCACTTATAAAATAATATTTGGACCTGCCGCGGGCGCGTGCAAGTGTGTGTGGGCTCAGAACGGACAACAGATGGAACTCAGAGAACCCAGACGAATGCAAGTTTTAAAACATGATGATGCAATGCACATGATGACATGATATGCAATGCATGACATGCAAGCAAAGACAAGGCAAACAACAACGAATAACTGGAAGACACCTGGCACATCGGTCTCGGGGCGTTACAACACTCCACCACTACGAGAGGATCTCGTCCCGAGATCTAGAATGGCACCAGAGAGACATGGAAAAGAAAGAGAAGAGGTAAAACTAAGTTGCTTGTTTGACAAACGAGTGAAACCACGAACCTTGAAGAGGTTAAGCCATTCTGAGAAAAGAATACAACAGAGATAAATGAAGTTGAAAGCACTCCGTTAGCAAAGAGGAATAAGGAATAACAACTTTGGGCAGAACTCCGGTTGAGAAGGGATGCAAGGCATGATAAGGCGAAAAGAACTTGAGCAGAGGACACAACACTCCGGTTAAATGGATAAGCATGAAAAGGACATGATCTTAGACAACACGAGATGACGGTTGAAAAGAACAACATCGCAATGCCTCCGGAATGAAAGAATGGAATGGAATGAACAAAGGGAAACAAGATCTTGAGGGAGCACGCTTACAACAAATGCTAGAACGGAGTTGTAGGAAAACCAACAACGAAAAGAATAAACTTGATATGGTCTTATGGAATATATCTCAAATATATGAGGTGACAACCTGCCACTCAAGGGAAAAAGAATTAGATTGATAAGAACAAGAACAGGAGAACTTATTTCACCGGGGGGGGGGGGTAGAAGAAGAACTTGGGTCAATTATAAGCACCATAGATAGCAACAATCCTTAGGGAAGGCTTTAGGTGAAATATAACCCAAGTTAATTTCAATGACGAGATCGATGGATTTAAAATACCTCATTCTTAACAACAAGTGAATCATGAAAAATAAACTCAAATTATCAAGAATGACATAATACCACCTCCAATGATACGATAGACAGAAATGCACTCCGGATTACAATATGAAGAAAGCTTGAGTTTCTTAGAAAAGAATCTCGATGAATACTTCGAGAAGGAATATAAATCCTTGATGAACCATCATGTAGAACTTTCATGAGAACTCCGAAAATAAAAGAAATGATCAATCAAAATGGAGGATCAAAACAATAAGGTTGAAGCCTTGCGATGATTTAAAAGAATCTCCGTGGTGATGTAATTGCGAGAGCTAGGAACTCCGGGAGAAGAAAGATGAGAACTTGAAACCAAGAATAAGTATGATGAACCACTCTGGAAAACAGGAATTAATCACTTGGATGGGACAAGAATAAGAATTATGTTAAGCATATCCTTCACCAATTAAATTGATGACAAACAATGGATTGCAAACAACTTATTCCCGTTGGAAGGATTAAGAGAGATATAGTGCAAACTTGCGAAGGTCTTCAATGCACCACTGGTAGGATTGGAACAACGAATGAATTAATACAATAACAAAGGAAGAGAAATCTTGAATGAGCCACCGGTAAGAATTGAAAAAGAACGAATAAAACATGAAGAAACACCGGGAAGAATTAGCAATTAAACAAAGATGCTTGAGAGAATTTAGATCCATGAGAATGAAGAGATGACGACCTGATTAGAGAACACTTGAACGATGCACTGGTAAGATTTGAGAATGATAACTGAAAGCTGAGAATGAATAAATTCTGAGATGATGGACTCCAGGGAATCAAACTGAAAATACTCGGAATTACTCCGGATGGGTGAAAAGAAAATCTCACAATCGCAAATAATTATGAGAGGATGGCAACAAGATAGAATCACGAATCTTGAAGAGAATGGAGCAAGATTGAGAGAAAATCTTCTTCGGTCTCCAAAATCTGAGAATTACGACGAGAAACACCACCATGAATTGTTGAGGCACACCGGAAGAATCAAAAGCGAATTGATTGAGCCAACGATGAAAAGAAATTGAAAGATCTTGGAGAAAAGCATTTGATTGATGAAAAATTCATTCTTACGTCAAACTTTGAAATGAATTTGAAAAGCTCCGGGAAAATAAGAAGAGTCAGGTAAGATCCTGGGAAAAGACCTGTGGGTTAGGGCCCACTCAAAAGAAACACTATTGAAAAGATTTAGAAGATAGATTGCACCGGTTGAAATAAATGGCTTGAATGAGAGAACATTCTCGAAAGATCTTGAACGAATGCAGAGTGGAAACACGAATCTTCGAGATATCTTCAGCACTCCGGAACAAATGAATAACGAAAAGTGAATTATTATGAGGTACACCGGTATGAGAAGGCGTTTGAAACGAGGAAAGGATATGATCAACAAAGCTTGAATTGGTCCATCGGAGAAGAAAACGAGTGAAGAGTGACGAACTTGAAGCTCCGTTAGAATCTTCATGAAAATCACCGGATAAGAACATTGACGGAAAAGGAATGAAGAGACTTCACGAGAATAAAAGGATACTTGATTAAGAAATCTGAGTCCCTGAAGAAAACAAGGGAGGGAGGGCGGGAAAACAAACAAACACCGTTGAGAAGAATTGAGATTGAATCCTGCGGATGTTGAAGTGATCGGATCCACTTGAAGAGAAACACGCCGGTTGAAAAGGTTTGACATGACAATCTCGATTATCATGTATTCACATGGGAACTGAGAACACCATTTGGGGGAAGGTATGGAATCAACATTTGACTTCGAAGCAACTCGAATACCACAACTCAAAACAAACAAAGGATTGGCTTGCAGAATAAGCCAGAACAAACATATGACAGAGATTTCATCCGAAGTTTTCGTGGTGGGGCCTACACGGGCTCGATCGTACAGCACCATCATGTGCAAGGCAGTGCACATGACATAAGAAGCGTCCCCGAGTCGGCATAGCCAAGGACTCTTTAAGACACAACGAGACCACTGTAAAGCCGACCGTGAATAGGCGGACCACTAGACGTCGAACCCCAATTTCATATCATACATCTGTCGGAAAGATATCCTAAGAGCTACTTGAATTCCCACATATAAACTCCTGAAATTTTCCGGTTATGCAATCAGGTGTTGGGGATACAGGGGAAGCATAATATCTCACCCAAAACTAGCAAATCCTACATCCAGCTGTATCCATCCTTCAACACATAACCAAGAAACCTTCGGAAATCATCTACCTCAACCTTCGAAAAGCATCCGTTATACAAGTTATGGCGATACTCCCGAACTCCCGCCCCAGTACTGGGTGGCATCGAGGTTATCTCACCAACAACTACATAAAAGAGATTTTCGATGTCGGTGAACTAAACTCAGGTATTCCAGAACTGCAACGATAAAATTGTGATGACAACACCTTGGAGCTCAACTCCCCGGGACACTGCCACAACCCCTAAATGACAGGAGGCACCAAGAACAATGTTCTCATCACAAAACCATCGGAACGATTCCAAGATACCCGCGTGATCCTAAATTTTTTTAGTGGAAATTTGAGAAGAGAAGAGTCAAAACTACGTCAGGATGCCTTACCAGAGCGATGAGGGACTGGGGAGTAAAAAGAATTCCTAAACTCTCCGATATATAATTCCTAAATGACTCAAAACATTTTTCTAGACTCAACCCGTCCGCTAATTCGATCAAGCAGTGGGGGCTCCTAAGGTCGGGGAAGGCTCTGATACCAACTTGTAACGCCCTCGATGCGGCTATATCTCCCACGTGTCGAAGCACGACTTAGAGGCATAGACTGC
>NC_053025.1:231099545-231136633 GCF_003073215.2 Triticum urartu | reverse complement strand
AATCATATCCTGGGGACTACACACACAACCAGGATCAAGAGAATTAAACCATATCTTAGCATCACCCTTTAATGAGAACGGAAATATTTTAAGGATATAGTAGTGGCGAGTTTTCTCATCATTAGTGAATAAGGTGGCTATATCATTTAATTTAGTAAGATGTGCCACAACAGTTTCAGATTCATAGCCATAGAAAGGATCAGATTCAACCAAAGTAATTATATCAGGGTCGACAGAGAAATCATAATCCTTATCAGTAACAAAGATAGGTGAAGTAGCATAAGCAGGATCATATTTCATTCTAGCATTAAGAGTTTTATGTTTCAGCTTAGCTAACAATTTCTTAAGATCACTCCTATCATTGCAAGCAAGAAAATCTCTAGCAGTTTCTTCATCCATAACATAGTCCTCAGGCACAATAGGTAATTCATATCTAGGGGGAGAGTCTTCATCATCACTTTCATCGAAATTATCAGTTTCAATAATTTCATTCTCTCTAGCCCTAGCAAGTTGTTCGTTAAGAAATTCACCAAGTGGCATAGTAGTATCAAGCATAGAAGTAGTTTCGTCATAAGTATCATGCATAGCAGAAGTGGCATCATCAATAACATGCGACATATCAGAATTAATAGCAGAAGCAGCTTTAGATGTCGCAAGCTTACTCAAAACAGAAGGTGAATCAAGTGCGGAGCTAGATGGCAGTTCCTTACCTCCCCTCGTAGTTGAGGGATAAATTTTTGTTTTTGAGTCTTTCAAGTTCTTCATAGTGATAAGCAGATATAAATCCCAAGTGACTCAAAGAATAGAGCTATGCTCCCTGGCAACGGCGTCAGAAAATAGTCTTGATAACCCACAAGTATAGGGGATCGCAACAGTTTTCGAGGGTAGATTATTCAACACAAATTTATTGATTTGACACAAGGGGAGCCAAAGAATATTCTCAAGTATTAGCAGCTGAGTTGTCAATTCAACCACACCTGGAAACATAGTATCTGCAGCAAAGTGTTTAGTAGCAAAGTAATATGATAGTAGTGGTAACAGTAGCAAAAGTAAAAAAATTGGTGTTTTATAGTGATGATAATGATAGCAACGGAAAAGTAATAAGCGAAGAACAATATATGGAAAGCTCGTAGGCAATGGATCGATGATAGAGAATTACGCCAGATGCGATCGATCATGTAACAGTCATAACCTAGGGTGACACAGAACTAGCTCCAATTCATCAATGTAATGTAGGCATGTATTCTGAATATAGTCATACGTGCTTATGGAAAAGAACTTGCATGACCTATTTTATCCTACCCTCTCGTGGCAGCGGGGTCCTATCGAAAACTAAGGGATATTAAGGCCTCCTTTTAATAGAGTACCAGACCAAAGCATTAACACATAGTGAATACATGAACTCCTCAAACTACGGTCATCACCGAGAGTGGTCCTGGCGGTGCGAGGTATGCAGGGAAGCACCCCCGTCAACGCACAAGACTTCTGTGGCTTTCTGAAACTCCTGCTCACTGGTCTCAACATCATCCATGTCTTCATCCTCCCCGTCGTCTTCGTCGTTGTCACGACCGCGGGGAGGTCTGTCTCCTTGCCGCTGCTTGGCCTTGCCGCGGCGTCCTTCCTGGCCGGTGCGCTTCTGGCCAGGCTTCTCGGCACCCCCTTAGGCTCTCTCCCTGTCGCGCCGCTCGTACTCAGCCCTCTGTTGAGAGATGCCGGGGTTTCTGATTCCACGGGCACCTATGGGACCGGCGGACCGGGTCCCTTTTGGTTCGGCGGGGGGCGGAGGTTGCGCAAAGAGCAGATCGAGGCGAAGCAAGCGGGCGGTTGGTCGTGCGAGGAGTAAATCGAGGCGAAGCACGCGAGCGATTTACCCAGGTTCGGGCCGCACGGATGCGTAAAACCCTACTCCTGCTTTGTGGATTGGTATTGATTTCTAGCTCGGGAGCGAGCGTGAGTGTGTGGGATTGCTGACCCTCGCGAGAGCTCTCGAGGTGGCCGACCCCCTCTACGTTGCACACGGGCCTCCTTTTATACTCAAGGGGTTACCAACATAGAGCAACGGGAGCCAAGGGCAAAAATGGAAAGGGTGCCGTGGGTAGGCACAGCTAGGTGCTGTAGTAGGCACAGCTAGCTGCTACAGTGTTATCATACCTAACCCTGACGGCAGGGGACAAGGGCATTAAATGCCCTTCTGTGTCGCCTAGATAGCACCGAAAGGGACCGCTAGGGACGCCACCGTCTTGCCACGATGGTTGTCTTGTCAGCGCCTGCGCGCCACCACACGCCCCTAGCTGCGCAGCCTCCTGCCACGTGCGCTCGGGAGGGGCCCCGGAGCGACACGTGGGTGGATGTGCTGGAGCGCGGTCGTGGAGTGGGGGCTTGCCGTGGCAAGCGCCTTGCCACGGCCGTCGGCTTGTCGCTTCCGGGAGCTTGTCGCTCACCGGGCCTTGTCGGGGCGCGTAGCGCACCGCGGCAAGTTCCTTGGAATGCCTCGGACGGCCTTCCCGGCAAGCGCCTCTTGCTGGGGCCTTGGAATGCTTCTGATGGCCTTCCCGGCAAGCTCCTCTTGCCGGGGTCTTGCCTTCTTCCCGGCAAGCTCCTCTTGCGGGGGTCTTGTCTTGAGTACTTTGTTCTTGAATGGTCTTCAGAGGGACCACGGGGAATCTTGGCGGTGACCTGGCAGGCCTTGCCGCGGGACGCTTCGACTGCCCGTGCACAAGTTCGGGGTACAAGGGTACCCCTACTCTAGTACACCGACAGGAGCCCCCGGGCCTGGGCCAGACACGGTGCTGAGCGCTGTTGGGCCAAGCCCAAAACGGTGCACGGGCACGCGCGGCCTAGGTCACGCCGAACGTCCCTCCTCTTCCATCACGCACGCCCGAAACGGCACGCGTCAAACGCGGCGTCGTGGGTGACGCGGGCGGCGCGCGTGGGGCTAAGCCCCGCGAGCATGCGTCAAGCCATGATGAAGGGGAACGGCCCACGCCCTCTTCTCCAAACGGAGGTAGGCGTGGGGGCGTGGCGCATTTACTAGACGGGGCCGGTGCGTGGTTTTCGAAGCGCCCACTCCCCGAGATTGTGGGATAGGGCGAGGCCGCCCCATCCGTCGCCTCAGTTCTGCATCCCCGCCACGCGGCTCCCATGCACTTGGGATCGCGGACGGTGGAAGCGGGAATCCGGGCCGTTGCGAGCGGAGGTGATGGGTCGGCCCGCCTCCCTGCTCTTCCTGTGCCTTGATTCGTTGAGCGGGGCGGCTGGGCTCCCACTTCGCTCCTTTATAAGGAGCGGGAAGGGAGCACCGAAGCCTGCACGAGCTCATCTCCTCCTTTCTTCAGCTTCTGCTCCCCTTTCTCTCATTCGCCATGGAGAAAGGGAATCTTGGGCCTTCATCGGTGGCGGCGAGGGTCACCGCCAGGCAGCGCACCCTCCCCTATTCCTCTCTTGTGGTGGCAGAGCCAGCCATAAGGGGAAGAGGGAGGGGGCGAGGTCGTGGACGAGGTCGAGGCGCTCGGGGAAGAGGCGGACGGGGCGACGCGCCAGTTTCGCCCCCGCCAGCGGCTCCTCTCCCCGCGGCGGTCCATATAGGGGACGACCCTTGCGAGTTCTTCGTCAAGCTGCACCGGGCACCTCGTCGTCGCCTCCGGCTTCCTGCTCCGTTCGCGAGCGCGATGGAGTCGGACCCACCCGAAACTATGAGATTACACATGAGGGGCTGTGGGATCAGCGGCACGCGAGTCCGCGTGGTGTTCCCAGCCCCTAGTGTGATGTATCTCGATCGAGGGTGGAAGACGTTCGCCCGCATCCACAGCTTGACGGGGGGACTCACCCTTCATTTTAAGCTGGTGGAGGGCGATCTCCTCTCCGTTAAGGTCTTCGGGTGCTTCGGTACCCGGGCGAAGTGCTGCATGGACAGCTCCTCCGATAGCGAAGACTCCTCCTCGAGCGAGAGTGACGAGGAGGAGAGCGGCAGTGATGGTGAGGGTGGCGGGCGGCAGGATGGCGGCTCCGACTAGGTGTCGGGCGCCGTCTTGTGCGGCACCGGCGACCCCACCATCCGCGCTGCCAGCTTCTTGAACTCCCCGGGGGCGTCTCCTTGGGCGGCTGGCGTAGGGAGGCCGTGGAAGGGGAAGAGGGCTGGCGACAAGGCCGTCAGGTCGGAGTACGAGGGCGTGGTGCCCTCGACAGCGCGCTGACGTCCTGCCGCCCCTCCTTCGCACCCTTCTCCCGGCATCGCCATCACCGTCCGGCCCCCGGGATGTTCTCTTGGTGTCTTCTGGCACCTGTAGCTCGCCTTGGCGCCCCTTTCCCCTTTTCGCCTCCTTGATCTACCTCCTGAAGAGAGGGACAAGAAAGGGATTACGGGCACCTTATCTTTTTAATTGTAAGCCCTCGGGCCTTAGTTGTATCTAGAACTTGTAATCCTCTCCTCATGTTTTTCATCCTCTATGGACTGTACCTGTATGGGATGTTTTTAATGAAAAGGGGATGTTTGCCGGGTTATTTGCCTCGCGGGTTGAACCCACGCCAAGGAACAAATCCTTGGTATCTCTCGGACAGGCATTCCATTCCCCGACAACAAGCCCTGCCGCCTTCCCACGTCGCTCGACCTTCCTCACGCCTTTGACGGAGGCGGGAACGAGGTGGGTGCGGCCTCCTTGTCTCATCCCTTAGTTGTCGCGTCTACGACCAAACTTAGCCCCGGGAACGCGCTCCAGGGCCTAGAGTTGGGGGAGCACGGCAGTTTCCGGGAAGGAACGCGGTTTCACATTCCCCAGTCCATAGGAGGATGCATGAAGAGGGATAAAAGACTTATCTGATATTGCAGCCCCCGGCAACTATGGCTTGCCGGGGGTGACACCTTGGCATTCGCAGCCCCCGGCGTTCTTGCCGGGGCCCAGGTGCCGGCGCGCCCTTCTTCTCCTTTTCGTCTCCAGGTGGCCTGGCCAGGACGTGCGAGCCCTGCGAACGAAGGAAAAGCAAAGGGACGGACACTCGACCTCTAAGCTAGGGGTTAGCCGCTGTTAGGGACTATCGACCCTAACCAAGGACGAGACTCAACCTAGCATGCATGCTAAAACCCCCGGGGTATGCAGCGCTTCATTTACTGGTGCTCAGGGTCTGCGCCTGGCTCTGCATAGAGGATTACATGCAACAGCGGCAAGACTCGTACAGAAAGGTGGTTGCCGGACGGGGTCCGACAACCGCGCCTTATGGGTAAAACTTACGAAGATGCTCGATGTTCCAGGAGTTACTCACTGGGATTCCATCTTCGGTCTCAAGGCGGACAGCGCCAGGCCTTGTGACTCGTTTCACCCGGTAAGGGCCTTCCCACTTCGGCGTCAACTTGTTGGAATTCTTGGCCGACTGAACGCGCCGAAGAACAAGGTCGCCTTCCTCGAGACTCCTGGCACTGACTCTGCGGCTATGGTAGCGGCGCAGAGCTTGCTGGTAGCGAGCAGCTCGCACAGCAGCCTGGAGACGATCTTCCTCAAGGAGCAGCGCGTCATCTGGCCGCAGCCGCTCTTGCTCAAGCTCATCGTAAGCGAGCACTCGAGGTGACCCGTATACGAGTTCCGTGGGGGTAACTGCCTCTGCTCCATAGACTAGAGCAAAGGGTGTCTGTCCAGTGGCTCGATTTGGCGTTGTTCTGATCGACCAAAGAACCACCGGTAGCTCCTCGATCCAGTTTCTTCCGCACTTGTGCAGCCTGTCGAAAGTTCTAGTCTTGAGCCCGCGCAGCACCTCGGCGTTCGCCCTCTCCGCTTGACCGTTGCTCCTTGGGTGAGCAACAGAAGCGAAGCAGACCTTGGTGCCGAGATCTTGGACGTACTGCATGAAGGTGTGGCTCGTAAATTGTGTGCCGTTGTCGGTGATTATCCGGTTAGGGATCCCGAAGCGGCAAACAATCGACCTGAAGAACTTGGCGGCTAACTGTGCGGTCACCTTCCTCACTGGTTCCACTTCCGGCCACTTTGTGAACTTGTCGATTGCGACGTACAAGTACTCAAAGCCCCCGACAGCTCGGGGGAAGGGGCCGAGGATGTCGAGCCCCCAGACCGAAAATGGCCAGGATAAAGGGATCGTCTGGAGAGCTTGAGCTGGCTGGTGTATCTGCTTAGAATGGAACTGGCACGCTTCACACTTGGTTACTTGTGCAGTTGCATCCTGGAGGGCTGTTGGCCAGAAGAATCCTTGCCGGAATGCTTTGCCGACAAGTGCTCTCACGCCAATGTGGTGGCCACATATGCCTCCGTGTATCTCTGCCAACAGCTTTTGTCCATCTTCCCGGGGAATACACCTCAATTTCACACCGTTGAGTCTTCTTCTGTACAGCGTCTTGTCGACGAACTGGTACATACTTGACTACCGGGCTACTCTTTCGGCTTCTTCTTGCTCTTCGGGAAGTTCTCCTGTCTGAAGGAAACGGACAATCTGCCGCGCCCATGTTGGAGCCTGTGGCTCGACAACAAGGACTAAAGGCAACTCTGCTGCTGCGGGAACGTCCGCTTCTACGGCGAGAAGCTGTGTCTCTGCCGGAGCTTGACGTTCCGCGACAAGCTTGCCGGGAGCTTCAGCTTCGACGGAACAAACCCTAGGGCTTGCCAGAGCATCTGGCTCCCCGGCGCTCTTGGCGTTGATCTTGGAGATTGCTGCGGGAATATCCGCTTCTACGGCGAGAAGCTGTGTCTCTGCCGGAGCATGACATTCCGCGACAAACTTGCTGGGAGCTTCTGCTTCAACGGAACAAACCCTGGGGTTTGCCGGAGCATCTTGCTCCTCAGCGCCTTCGGTGTTGATCTTGGGGACCTTCTTGGCGGCGGCTTCGGGAAGCTCTGCCGGCAGGTAGTCACCAGGAATCAACTTCCTCTTCTTGCTTTGTCCAGTTGATGGTGTTACGGATGGTTGAGTCAGCTTGAGCACAAAGGTCCCTGGTTCCACAGGTAACTTAAGTGCGGCGCACTTCGACAGGCCATCTGCAATGGTATTCTAAGATCTCGTAACGTGCTCCATTTGTAGGCCGTCAAAGCGCTCTTCTAGCTTTCTCACTTCGTCGACGTAAGCTTCCATCAATGGACTCTGATAATTCTTGTTTACTTGGCGGACGACAAGCTGTGAGTCACCCCTGACAATGAGCTTCTTGATCCCAAGGTCTGCCGCGATCCGGAGACCGGCAAGCAATCCCTCATACTCTGCAGTATTGTTTGTTGCTTGCTCCTTGGGAAAGTGCATCTGGACTATGTACTTGAGGTGCTCTCCGGTGGGTGAGATAAGCAGCACACCAGCGCCGGCGCCTTGCAGCGAGAAGGCACCATCAAAGTACATCAGCCACTCTTTGTTAGCTTCTTTGTCGGGGATGCTCGTCTTCGGAATTTCTTCATACGGGGTTGGCGTCCATTCCGCTATGAATTCTGCCAATGCTCTGCTCTGAATAGTTGAAGTGCTTTCAAACTTGAGACCAAAGCTTGACAGTTCCAGTGCCCACTCAACAATCCTGCCGGTCGCTTCTGGATTCTGCAGTATCCTCTTCAGCGGAAAGCGAGTGACCACTGTGATCTCATGTGCTTGGAAGTAATGGCGCAGCTTTCTCGAGGCCATGAGAAGGCCGAAAAGCAGTTTCTGCACACCAGAGTACCTTGACCTAGCCCCCTTCAAGAGGGAACTGACAAAGTAAACTGGGCGCTGCACCATTTTCTTCCGTATCTCCTCGTGTATCAGCGCGGGTTCATCTTTGTCGGGACCAGAGCTTGTTGGGGAAGCCCCCTGCTTGTCGCTGGATGCGCTTGTCGCGGTTGCTGGCTCGTCATCCGCCTCCCTCTCTGCCACTAACGCAGCACTAACCACTTGATTGGTTGCCACTATGTACAGCAGCAACTTCTCTTGTGGTTTAGGCGCGACAAGTATTGGAGGGGAGGACAGGTATCTCTTCAGGTCTTGCAGCGCAGCCTCCGCTTCCGGAGTCCATTTCATTGGACCTGCTTTTTTCAATAGTTTGAAAAATGGCAGGGCGCGCTCAGCAAACCGAGATATGAACCTGCTGAGAGCAGCCACGCAACCGGCAAGTTTCTGTACATCCTTGACACGCTTCGGTGCTTCAATCTGCTCAATGGCCTTGATCTTGTCGGGATTGGCTTCAATCCCTCGCTGAGACACGAAGAACCCGAGAAGCTTGCCGGAGGGAACTCCAAACACACACTTCTCTGGGTTGAGCTTGAGGCTGATCTTGCGCAGATTTGCAAAAGTCTCGTCCAAGTCTTGGATCAGGGTGGCTCCGTCCTTGCTCTTGACCACTATATCATCCATGTAGGCTTCCACATTTCTGTGTATTTGTGGCTCAAGGGCGATGTGGACTACTCTTGCAAATGTTGAACCAGCATTCTTTAATCCGAAAGGCATCCGTACGAAACAGTACGTGCCACATGGAGTAATAAATGCGGTCTTCTCTTCATCCTCCTCTGCCATGAAGATCTGATGATACCCGGAGTATGCATCAAGAAATGAAAGCAAATCACACCCAGCTGTGGAGTCAACAATCTGGTCAATGCGCGGCAAAGGAAATGGGTCTTTGGGACAAGCTTTGTTAACATCGGTGAAATCGATGCAAAGCCGCCATTTCCCGTTTGCCTTGCGCACGACTACAGGATTGGCCAACCACGTGGGATGGAGCACTCCTCTGACGAGGCCTGCTGCTTCCAGTTTCTTGATTTCCTCCGCAATGAATTCTTGGCGCTCCACCGCCTGCTTCCGGACTTTCTGCTTGACGGGCCGTGCATGAGGGCAAATGGCAAGGTGGTGCTCAATCACTTTCCTGGGAACACCGGGGATGTCAGACGGTTGCCATGCAAACACGTCGACATTCGCCCGCAGGAAAGCAACGAGCATGCCTTCCTATTTAGGATCAAGCGCGGCACTGATGATGAAGGTACCACCAGTGCCATCCTCCTTGGCGGGCACCTTCTTCGTCTCTGGCGGAGCTGCCATCGTCTTCTTGTGCTTGCCAGTGAAGCTCGATGGTGCGTCCTCGACGGTAGCGCAGCACTCCGAAGAGGCGCGCTTGCCGGAGTGGGCATCAGAGCTTCTGCCGGACTGGGTCTTCTTGTCGGTGGAGCTCGATGGTGCGTCCTCGACGGCAGCGCAGCACTCCAAAGAGGTGCGCTTGCCGGAGTGGGCACCAGAGCTCTTGCCGGACTTGGTCTTCTTGCCGGTGGAGCTCGATGGTGCGTCCTCGACGGCAGCGCAGCACTCCGAAGAGGTGCGCGCGCCAGAGTAGGCACTAGAACTCTTGCCGGACTTGGTCTTCTTGGTCCCGGGGGCTTCAGCGGCAAGTGGATCACGGTCTGCCGTGGCTGCCGCTTCCCGGTAGATCTTGTCGGCACAGATAAGAGCGTCCTTCTTGTCGCCAGGGACAGAAATGACGCTTATCGGGCCTGGCATCTTCAGCATGTTATACGCGTAGTGAGAGGCCGCCATGAACTTGGCGAGCGCTGGACGGCCAAGTATCCCATTGTAAGGCAACGGGATATCGGCAACGTCGAACGTGACCTTCTCAGTCCTGAAGTTTAACTCGCTGCCGAATGTTACCGGCAGCGTGACCTTCCCCTTCGGCTTGCTCCTTCCCGGATTGATTCCTTGGAATGTGCCGGTCTCTTCGAGCTCGCCGTCAGGGATCTGGAGTTTTCGGAGCACAGCGGAGGAGATCAGGTTTAAGCCGGCCCCGCCGTCAACTAGCATCTTGGTGACCTTGAGGTTGCGGATAGTTGGTGAAACCAACATCGGCAAACTCCCAACCGCAGTTGTGCGGTCAGGATGGTCCTCAATGTCAAAGATGATAGGCATGCTGGACCACTTCAGAAGCTTGCGCGATTCGATGGGTGGTTCCGCTGCATTGACTTCCCGCACCCACTGTTTGAGTTGGTGGCGGTGCGAGGTATGCAGGGAAGCACCCCCGTCAACGCACAAGACCTCTGTGGCTTTCTGAAACTCCTGCTCACTGGTCTCAACGTCATCCATGTCTTCATCCTCACCGTCGTCTTCGTCGTTGTCGCGACCGCGGGGAGGTCTGTCTCCTTGCCGCTGCTTGGCCTTGCCGCGGCGTCCTTCCTGGCCGGTGCGCTTCTGGCCAGGTTTCTCGGCACCCCCTTGGGCTCTCCCTTGTCGCGCCGCTCGTACTCAGCCCTCTGTTGCTGGACGAGCTGCTCGACCTTCTTGCAGCTCTGGAGGTCATGGCCCTTGGTGCGGTGAATCTTACAGTATTGCTTGCCGGAGCCGTCCCGCTTGTCGGCGACCGCCACAGCCTGACAGTTGGTGCACGCGGCAACTTCCTTGCCGGAGCTACCAACTGTAGCCTTCGTGGCGTCACCTTCATTGCCGGACTGCTCAACGACCAGCACCTCGTTGTTCTGCTTCTTCCTGTTGTTGCGCCGCCGGCTTCTCTTTGCCGGGGCGGCATCCTCACTGTCAGATCCTCCTGCTCCAGTGCTTTCTCCGGGGAATTTCCTCCCCTCCTCAGCGCGTGCACACTGTCGGCCAGGGCATAAAGCTCGCTGACGTCCCGAATCTTGCACATCGCCAACTCCTCCCGCATCCTGCGGTTACGCACGTTCTGATGGAACGCGCTGATTACCGCGGCAGGGTGGATATTTGGGATGTTGTGGTGTACACGGCTGAACCTCTGGATGTACTGGCGCAGGGGCTCTCCTTCCTTCTGGACGAGCAGATGAAGATCGCTCTCTTGGCCATGAGGTTTGTGGCCGCCTGTGAAGGCGCCAACAAACTGATGGCACAGGTCAGCCCAGGAGGATATCGGAGTTGTCCGGCAAGTGCATGAGCCAGGACCTGACGTTGGGCTTAAGCACCAGCGGGAAGTAGTTGGCAAGGATCTTGTCGTCCCGTCCCCCAGCAGCCTGCACCGCGATGGTGTAGATGCTGAGGAACTCCGACGGATGCAACTTGCCGTCGTACTTCTCTGGTACGTCGGCTTGAAGTTCTTCGTACTGGGCCACTGGACTTGCCGCAGCTCACGAGTGAACGCAGGGCAACCTACCGGTACGGCAAGTCGCCTGGTTCCCCTGGCGCATGCATGTCAACAGAGGGCCCAGCGCGCTGGTCTGACTGACGTCGCGCTTCTCTTCGCGCTCGATGCGAGTACGAGCGTCTTCTTGCTGTCGTTCTTGAAGAACTGGCTCTAGAGGCAATATCATGCATCAAACCTACTTTTGACCACAAAAATTTAAAATGCAAGCTCAAGAACAGGGTCACCTAAGCAGCAAAAATATGCAATGAATAAAGCACTAGAACAAAAACTAATTGGACCATTGGAGGAGTCACATACCAAGGAACAATCCCCCAAAGCAGTTTTGTGAGAGGTGCCTTGAGCAAGGAGATCGAAAGTGGCAGCAAAATGAGCTTGGACTCGGGTTTGAGCTGGTTAGTGATGTTTGTGGGAGGAAGAAGGAGTGTGTGCTAGCTGGAATAAGTGGAGGGGAGCCACCGTGGGCCCATGAGGCAGGGGGCGCGCCCTGGACCCTCGTGGCCAGGTGCTTGCTCCCCTGCTGTGTTCTCAGTGCCAGATATTCTTATATATTCCAGAAAAAAATCATATTTAATTTTCAGGGCATTTGGAGAACTTTTATTTTTAGGGTATTTTTTATTGCATGGATCAGAAAACAGACAGAAAATACTATTTTTACTTTATTTAAACTAAATAACAGAAAGTTAAAGGAGGGTACAGAGAGTTGTCTTTCTAACTTCATCCATCTCATGCTCATCAAAAGGAATCCACTAACAAGGTTGATCAAGTCTTGTTAACAAACTCATTCCGACTAACATGGAACCGGAGAAATTTCGAATAACACTATGTTACCTCAATGGGGATATGCATGTCCCCAATAATAAGAATATCATATTTCTTCTTAACAGCAGGAAGAGGAAATTCAAGACCTCCAATAATAATCGATGGAATTTTTCCAATAGAATTAATACTGTGAACTTGAGGTTGTTTCCTCGGAAAGTGTATCGTATGCTCATTTCCATTAATATGAAAAGTTACATTGCCTTTGTTGCAATCAATAACAGCCCCTGCGGTATTCAAAAAAGGTCTTCCAAGAATAATAGACATACTATCGTCCTCGGGAATATCAAGAATAACAAAGTCTGTTAAAATAGTAACGTTTGTAACCACAACAGGCACATCCTCACAAATACCGACAGGTATAGCAGTTGATTTATCAGCCATTTGCAAAGATATTTCAGTAGGTGTCAACTTATTCAAATCAAGTCTAGGATATAAAGAGAGAGGCATAACAATAACACCGGCTCCAAGATCACATAAAGCAGTTCTAACTTAATTTCTTTTAATGGAGCATGGTATAGTTGGTACTCCAGGATCTCCTAGTTTCTTTGGTATTCCACCCTTAAAAGTATAATTAGCAAGAATGGTGGAAATTTCAGCTTCCGATATCTTTCTTTTATTTGTAACAATTTCTTTCATATATTTAGCATAAGGATTCATTTTAATCATATCAGTAAAACACATACGCAAAAAGATAGGTCTAATCATTTCAGCAAAGCGCTCAAAATCCTCATCATCCTTTTTCTTGGATGGTTTAGGAGGAAAGGGCATGGGTTTCTGAACCCATGGTTCTCTTTCTTTACCGTGCTTCCTAGCAACAAAGTCTCTCTTGTCATAATGTTGATTCTTTAATTGTGGGTTATCAAGATCAACAGCAGGTTCAATCTCTACATCATTATCATTGCTAGGTTGAGCATCTACATGAACATCATCATTAACATTATCACTAGGTTCATGTTCATTACCAGATTGTGTTTCAGCATCAGAAATAGTAATATCATTGGGATTCTCAGGTGTGTCTACAAAAGGTTCACTAGAAACATGCAAAGTCCTATCATTTTTCTTTTTCTTCCTCTTAGAAGGACTAGGTGCATCTATATTATTTCTCTGAGAAACTTGCTCAATTCTCTTAGGATGGCCCTCAGGATACAAAGGTTCCTGAGTCATTTTACCTCCTCTAGTCATAACTCTAACAGCATTATCATTTTTCTTACTATTTAATTCATTGAGCAAATCATTCTGAGCTTTAAGTACTTGTTCTACTTGAGTGGTAACCATAGAAGCATGTTTACCAATAAGTTTAAGTTCACCTTTAATATTAGGCATATAATCACCCAAGTGTTCAAGCATATCAGCATTGCGTTTTAATTCTCTACCAAAATAAGCATTGAAGTTTTCTTGTTTAACCATAAAGTCATCAAACTCATCCAAGCATGGGCTAGCAAACTTAGTAAATGGAATTTCAGCTTTATCATACCTATAGAGAGAATTTACCTTTACTACCTGTGTTGGGTTATCAAGACCATGTATTTCTTCAATAGGTGATGGATTAAAACCATGTATTTCTTCAAAATGCGGTAAATTAAGACCATGTATTTCTTCAATAGGAGGTAAATTCTTAACATCTTCAGCTTTAATACCTTTTCCTTCATAGATTTCTGTGCCTCTTGCATATCTTCAGGACTGAGAAATAGAATACCCCTCTTCTTCGGAGTTGGCTTAGGAGTTGGTTCAGGAATTGGATCGTGAATTGGATCAGGAAGTGTCCAATTATTTTCATTTGTCAACATATTATTCAATACAATTTTAGCTTCATCTGGTGTTCTTTCCCTGAAAACACAACCGGCACAACTATCCAGGTGGTCTCTAGAAGCATCGGTTAGGCCATTATAAAAGATATCAAGTATTTCATTTTTCTTAAGAGGATGATCAGGCAAAGCATTAAGTAATTGGAGAAGCCTCCCCCAAGCTTGTGGGAGACTCTCTTCTTCAATTTGCACAAAATTATATATTTCCCTTAAAGCAGCTTGTTTCTTATGAGCAGGGAAATATTTAGCAGAGAAGTAATAAATCATATCCTGGGGACTACACACACAACCAGGATCAAGAGAATTAAACCATATCTTAGCATCACCCTTTAATGAGAACGGAAATATTTTAAGGATATAGTAGTGGCGAGTTTTCTCATCATTAGTGAATAAGGTGGCTATATCATTTAATTTAGTAAGATGTGCCACAACAGTTTCAGATTCATAGCCATAGAAAGGATCAGATTCAACCAAAGTAATTATATCAGGGTCGACAGAGAAATCATAATCCTTATCAGTAACAAAGATAGGTGAAGTAGCATAAGCAGGATCATATTTCATTCTAGCATTAAGAGTTTTATGTTTCAGCTTAGCTAACAATTTCTTAAGATCACTCCTATCATTGCAAGCAAGAAAATCTCTAGCAGTTTCTTCATCCATAACATAGTCCTCAGGCACAATAGGTAATTCATATCTAGGGGGAGAGTCTTCATCATCACTTTCATCGAAATTATCAGTTTCAATAATTTCATTCTCTCTAGCCCTAGCAAGTTGTTCGTTAAGAAATTCACCAAGTGGCATAGTAGTATCAAGCATAGAAGTAGTTTCGTCATAAGTATCATGCATAGCAGAAGTGGCATCATCAATAACATGCGACATATCAGAATTAATAGCAGAAGCAGCTTTAGATGTCGCAAGCTTACTCAAAACAGAAGGTGAATCAAGTGCGGAGCTAGATGGCAGTTCCTTACCTCCCCTCGTAGTTGAGGGATAAATTTTTGTTTTTGAGTCTTTCAAGTTCTTCATAGTGATAAGCAGATATAAATCCCAAGTGACTCAAAGAATAGAGCTATGCTCCCTGGCAACGGCGTCAGAAAATAGTCTTGATAACCCACAAGTATAGGGGATCGCAACAGTTTTCGAGGGTAGATTATTCAACACAAATTTATTGATTTGACACAAGGGGAGCCAAAGAATATTCTCAAGTATTAGCAGCTGAGTTGTCAATTCAACCACACCTGGAAACATAGTATCTGCAGCAAAGTGTTTAGTAGCAAAGTAATATGATAGTAGTGGTAACAGTAGCAAAAGTAAAAAAATTGGTGTTTTATAGTGATGATAATGATAGCAACGGAAAAGTAATAAGCGAAGAACAATATATGGAAAGCTCGTAGGCAATGGATCGATGATAGAGAATTACGCCAGATGCGATCGATCATGTAACAGTCATAACCTAGGGTGACACAGAACTAGCTCCAATTCATCAATGTAATGTAGGCATGTATTCTGAATATAGTCATACGTGCTTATGGAAAAGAACTTGCATGACCTATTTTATCCTACCCTCTCGTGGCAGCGGGGTCCTATCGAAAACTAAGGGATATTAAGGCCTCCTTTTAATAGAGTACCAGACCAAAGCATTAACACATAGTGAATACATGAACTCCTCAAACTACGGTCATCACCGAGAGTGGTCCTGGCGGTGCGAGGTATGCAGGGAAGCACCCCCGTCAACGCACAAGACTTCTGTGGCTTTCTGAAACTCCTGCTCACTGGTCTCAACATCATCCATGTCTTCATCCTCCCCGTCGTCTTCGTCGTTGTCACGACCGCGGGGAGGTCTGTCTCCTTGCCGCTGCTTGGCCTTGCCGCGGCGTCCTTCCTGGCCGGTGCGCTTCTGGCCAGGCTTCTCGGCACCCCCTTGGGCTCTCTCCCTGTCGCGCCGCTTGTACTCAGCCCTCTGTTGCTGGACGAGCTGCTCGAACTTCTTGCAGCTCTGGAGGTCGTGGCCCTTGGTATGGTGAATCTTACAGTATTGCTTGCCGGAGCCGTCCCGCTTGTCGGCGATCGCCACAGCCTGACAGTTGGTGCACGCGGCAACTTCCTTGCCGGAGCTACCTACTGTGGCCTTCGTGGCGTCACCTTCATTGCCGGATTGCTCAACGACCAGCACCTCGTTGTTCTGCTTCTTCCTGTTGTTGCGCCGCCGGCTTCTCTTCGCCGGGGCGGCATCCTCACTGTCAGATCCTCCTGCTCCAGTGCTTTCTCCGGGGAATTTCCTCCCCTCCTCAGCGCGTGCACACCGGTCGGCCAGGGCATAAAGCTCGCTGACGTCCCGAATCTTTCACATCGCCAACTCCTCCCGCATCCTGCGGTTACGCACGTTCTGGTGGAACGCGCTGATTACCGCGGCAGGGTGGATATTTGGGATGTTGTGGTGTACACGGCTGAACCTCTGGATGTACTGACGCAGGGGCTCTCCTTCCTTCTGGACGAGCAGATGGAGATCGCTCTCTTGGCCATGAGGTTTGTGGCCGCCTGTGAAGGCGCCAACAAACTGGTGGCACAGGTCAGCCCAGGAGGATACGGAGTTGTCCGGCAAGTGCATAAGCCAGGACCTGACGTTGGGCTTAAGCACCAACGGGAAGTAGTTGGCAAGGATCTTGTCATCCCGTCCCCCAGCAGCCTGCACCGCGATGGTGTAGATGCTGAGGAACTCCGACGGATGCAACTTGCCGTCGTACTTCTCTGGTACGTCGGGCTTGAAGTTCTTCGTACTGGGCCACTGGACTTGCCGCAGCTCAGGAGTGAACGCAGGGCAACCTATCGGGTACGGCAAGTCGCCTGGTTCCCCTGGCGCATGCATGTCAACAGAGGGCCCAGCGCGCTGGTCTGACCGACGTCGCGCTTCTCTTCGACGCTCGATTCGAGTGCGAGCGTCTTCTTGCTGTGTTCTTGAAGAACCTGGCATTGATCGCGATGAGCTCGCGGGTCCGACGACGCGGTGGAGTCGATGTCGAGGTGGATCCGGCGGGTCGGCGATCTTGGCCTCCGGGGCGGGGAATGCATAGAGGTTGCACCCCCTCCGGTCTTGTCGTCACCACCGGCTCGTACCTGGCTGACTCGCTGTGGCCGCGACGCGCTTGGCTGCCGAGGAGTGTCGCCGTTGGCGAAGCCGATGAGACTCTGGATAGTGGCCCTCCAGTCGTCGATCTTGTCCAGCGCTGGAGGGTAGTCTAGGAGCAGCTGAGCTCGCGCCAGAGCTTCGGCTGCGGTGGCGGGCGGCGGTAGCGAACGGTGCGAGGAGCGGGATAAGCTCGGACTTCTAACTATGTTAGAAGGAGCAGTATCTCGTCCAGGCGACCGCGTCTCGCTCGTGCCGGCTTGTTGATGCGCATGGTGGTCCTGGGCGCCCCGGGATCCACCAGCTCGATCTTGATCCAGCAAGCGCATGGTACCGTGAGTACCATGACGCTGCCGGTCCCGCGCCTCCTGAGATGGGCGCGGTGCATGCACGGACGCCGAGGCCTTGGAGTGCGCCCGGTCGTTGAGGGAGCCGGCTACGCCGCCGGCGGGCAGCGCAGCCTTGCCCTGGGACCTGGCAGCACCGCGAGTTCCCTCGTCGACGCGTGTTCCTCCGCCGGCGCCTGCCCCACCATCCGTTTGCTCCGGCGGTGGGTGGCTCGACGCGGACGGAGCAGCTGCCTCCGAAAGTTTCTTCTTCGGTGGCATGTTGATGAAGAAGATGAAGATCTAGCTCGCAAGAACGCCGGATCTGATTCACACCACTTCGACGCCCCCTACCTGGCGTGCCAAAGATGCCGGGGTTTCTGATTCCACGGGCACCTATGGGACCGGCGGACCGGGTCCCTTTTGGTTCGGCGGGGGGCGGAGGTTGCGCAAAGAGCAGATCGAGGCGAAGCAAGCGGGCGGTTGGTCGTGCGAGGAGTAAATCAAGGCGAAGCACGCGAGCGATTTACCCAGGTTCGGGCCGCACGGGTGCGTAAAACCCTACTCCTGCTTTGTGGATTGGTATTGATTTCTAGCTCGGGAGCGAGCGTGAGTGTGTGGGATTGCTGACCCTCGCGAGAGCTCTCGAGGTGGCCGACCCCCTCTACGTTGCACACGGGCCTCCTTTTATACTCAAGGGGTTACCGACATAGAGCAACGGGAGCCAAGGGCAAAAATGTAAAGGGTGCCGTGGGTAGGCACAGCTAGGTGCTGTAGTAGGCACAGCTAGCTGCTACAGTGTTATCATACCTAACCCTGACGGTAGGGGACAAGGGCATTAAATGCCCGTCTGTGTCGCCTAGACAGCACCGAAAGGGACCGCTAGGGACGCCACCGTCTTGCCACGATGGTTGTCTTGTCAGCGCCTGCGCGCCACCGCACGCCCCTAGCTGCGCAGCCTCCTGCCACGTGCGCTCGGGAGGGGTCCCGAAGCGACACGTGGGTGGATGTGCTGGAGCGCGGTCGTGGAGTGGGGGCTTGCGTGGCAAGCGCCTTGCCGCGGCCGTCGGCTTGTCGCTTCCGGGAGCTTGTCGCTCACCGGGCCTTGTCGGGGCGCGTAGCGCGCCGTGGCAAGTTCCTTGGAATGCCTCGGACGGCCTTCCCGGCAAGCGCCTCTTGCCGGGGTCTTGCCTTCTTCCCGGCAAGCTCCTCTTGCCGGGGTCTTGTCTTGAGTACTTTGTTCTTGAATGGTCTTCAGAGGGACCACGGGGAATCTTGGCGGTGACCTGGCAGGCCTTGCCGCGGGACGCTGCGACTGCCCGTGCACAAGTTCGGGGTACAAGGGTACCCCTACTCTAGTACACCGACAGGTCCCTATTATTGTCACTTTGGGGTTGCCGGATCATAACACATAGTAGGTGACTATAGACTTGCAAGATAGGATCAAGACCTCTCATATATTAATGAAAACATAATAGGTTCAGATCTGAAATCATGGCACTCGGGCCCTAGTGACAAGCATTAAGCATAGCAAAGTCATAGCAACATCAATCTCAGAACATAGTGGATACTAGGGATCAAACCCTAACAAAACTAACTCGATTACATGATAAATCTCATCCAACTCATCACCATCTAGCAAGCCTACGATGGAATTACTCACGCACGGCGGTGAGCATCATGAAATTGGTGATGGAGGAAGGTTGATGATGACGATGGCGACCGATTCCCCTCTCCGGAGTCCGGACGGACTCCAGATCAGCCCTCCCGAGAGAGTTTAGGGCTTGGCGGCGGCTCCGTATCATAAAACGCAATGAATTCGTCTCCCTGGTTCTTTTCTCCCCGAAAGTGAATATATGGAGTCAGGGTTGAGGTCGGTGGAGCGTCAGGGGGCCCACGAGGCAGGGGGTGCGCCCAGGGGGTAGGGCGCGCCCCCACCCTCGTAGACAGGTGGAGACCCCCTGACGTGGATCTTCCTTCCAGTATTTTTATATATTCCAAAATTATTCTCCGTTGATTTTCAGGTCATTTCGAGAACTTTTATTTCTGCACAAAAATAACACCATGGCAATTCTGCTGAAAACAGCGTCTGTCCGGGTTAGTTCCATTCAAATCATGCAAGTTAGAGTGCAAAACAAGGGCAAAAGTGTTTGGAAAAGTAGATACGACGGAGACGTATCAGGACAATGATATTGTGAAGTTAAAATTATTCCCGCTTTCTTTGCGAGATCGTGCAAAAAATTGGTTTCTTCTTTGCCTCGCAATAGTTTTGATTCTTGGGATAAGTGCAAAGATGCTTTTATTACTAAATATTTTCCGCCTGTGGGTGGTACTTTTCTGGAAATTACTTTGGGTGAAGCTACTAAATTGCTTGATAATATTATGGAAAATTATTCACAATGGCATACCGAGAGAGCTCCTACTAGTAAAAAAGTTAATTCGGTAGAAGAAATAAATTATTTGAGTGAAAAAGTTGATGCTCTTATGAAGCTAGTTTCTAATAAACATGCTCCTATTGATCTTAATGATGTGCCTTTGTCTACCTTGATTGAGAAAAATAGTGATGCCGTAGATATGAATTTTGTCTCACGAAACAATTTTAATAACAATGCTTATAGAGGTAATTTTAATCCTAGACCTTTTCCGGGAAATTCCTCTAATAATTATGGTAATTCCTATGGTATTCCTTCTTATAATAATAATAGGAACACCACTGATCTTAAGAATAATATTAAATAATTTATCAATGCTCAAAAAAAATTTAATACTACGATAGAAGAAAAGTTGAGTAAGATTGATGATATGTCTAGGAGCATTGATAGAATTTCTAATGATGTAGAAAATCTCAAGATGAAAATTTTTGTGCCTAAGATTGAAGAATCAATTAAAACTTTATATGTTTTTATGGATGAAAGTAAGAAAAGAACCGCTATGCTTAGAGCTAAAAGAGAATTTTTAGAAAAGGCGTTTCTAGTGATTGCTTTCATAAAAATGATGAAGATCTCAAAATGATTGGTGTTTTTTATATTGATTCATTGTTTAGTAAAATTAAAATTGATGATAAAGGGAATGAAGAAGAATCATCTTTAGCTAGAAGGTGTCTCGATAATTTGGAGGGTGAAAATCTTGTTGAGAAAATTGATAAAAGTGGGTTTGGAGAGGTCAAAACTTTAACTAGTGATGTGCCAACACTTTTGGATTACAAAGACTTTAATTATGATAATGGCTCTTTGATTGATTATATTTCTTTGTTTCAATCCATGATTAATTCACCCCATGCTTATGAACAAACTAAAGCTTTTACTGAACATATATCGTTGATGCTATGATGAAATCTTTGGAAGAAAACTTGGAATCAGAGATTTCAATTCCTAAAAAAATACATGATGAATGAGAACCTAATATCAAAGTCAAGATTAAAAATTATGAGTGTTTTTCTTTATGTGACTTGGGTGCTAGTGTTTCTACAATTCCGAAATCTTTATGTGATGTGCTTGGTCTTACCGATATTGAAGAATGTTCTTTAAATTTGCACTTGGCGGATTATACTATTAAAAAGCCTATGGGAAGAATTAATGATGTTCTTATTCTTGCAAATAGTAATTATGTGCCCATATATTTTATTGTTCTTGATATTGATTGCAATCCGTCTTGTCCTATTATACTTGGTAGACCATTTTTAGGCACTATTGGCGCCATGATTGATATGAAAGAAGGCAATATTAAATTTCAATTTCCACTAAGGAAGGGTATGGAAAACTTCCCTAGAACTAGAATTCAGCCACTATATGAATCAATCATGAGGGCATCTTATGGATCTAGAAATAAAGATGACAATACTTAGATCTTTGCATTGTGCCTAGCTAGGGGCATAAAATGATAGCGCTTGTTGGGAGGCAACCCAATGAATAAAATTTATCTTTGTCTTTTTTTCTGTTGTTGAGTGATTGAAAAATTATGCTATTGTTATGATTGTGGCTTTTATGTTTTAATTAGTGTGTGTGCCAAGCAAAGCCTTTGGGATCATGTTGGGTGATAGTTGATTTGATCTTGTTGAAAAACAGAAATTTTTGCATCCAGAAAAATAATTTTCATTTTTAACAGGAGCGCAATAATATCCTGATTTTTGTACACAAGATTTATATAAAAATTTCACATGTTTTCCTAATTTTTTAGAATGTTTGGAGTTACATAAGTATTCATAGTTTTCATATTGTTACACACTGTTCTATTTTTGACAGATTCTGTTTTCTTTGCGTTGTGTGCTTATTTCGATGGATCTATGGTTTGTATTGGAGGGTATAAGCTATAGTAAAGTTGGAATACAGTAGATATAATGAAAAAATAAAATATGAATGGGTTCGCAATAGTACTTATAGTAGTGATTTGCTTTGTTATACTAACGGATCTCACGAAAGTTTTGTTGAGTTTTGTGTGATTGAAGTTTTCAAGTTTTAGGTGAGATCACGATGCATGAAGGAATAACGAGTAAGAAGGGCCTAAGCTTGGGGATTCCCCATGGCATACCAAGCTATTAACTAAAAGAGAAGCACGAAACTAAGCTTGGGGATGCCTGAGTGGCATCACCTCTTTCTTCTAACGACCATCGGTATTTTAATTACTTGGAGCTATATTTTTATTTGTCACATATCATGAGTTTTGCTTGGAGCGTCTTCTATGATATGAGTCTTTGCTTGTTTCGCTTTTTATTTTTATTCATCTATCCTTGCTGGATACACCTATTTGAGAGATCCAAAATTATGCTATGACTTGTTAGAGTTGCTCTCTATGCTTCACTAAAATCTTTTTGAGCTATGGAATTGTTCTAGTGCTTCACTTATATCATTTTGAGCATGGTGTGCTTTATTATTTTTGAATAAATGCTCTCATGCTTCACTAAGATTTATTTGAGAGTTAGTAAAATTTTGAAGAAATTCTCTGATATGTCGCTGTCGTATCTATAATTTTTTATTGTTTCATGCCAATATTATACAACTTTTACATACTTTTGGCAACTTTTTATATGATTTATTGGACTAACCTATTGATCCAGTGCCCAGTGCCAGTTCCTGTTTTTTGCATGTTTTTTACAGAGAATTATTTCGGAATATATGTGATTTTTGGGAGTTGGAATCACCGCAAACGGAGGCCCACACAGCCCACAAGACACCAGGGCGCGCCAGAGGCCCCTGGTGCGTGGTGGTGGGTTATGCGCACCTCATAGGTCGGTTGGAGCTCTACTTTGGGTGCAAGGAAGCTTATATCCGGAAAAAAATCATGTTAAAATCTCAGCTTAATCAGAGTTACGGATCTCCCAGAATATAAGAAACGGTTTTCAGCCAAATCAGGGGAACGCGAAACAGAAGAGAACAGAGAGGGAGATCCAATCTCAGAGGGGCTCCCGCCCCTTCGACGCCATAGGAGACCATGGACCAGAGGGGGAATTCTCCTCCCCGTCTAGGGGGGAGGCCAAGGATGAAGAAGAAGTAGGGGGCTCTCCCCCCCTCGCTTCCGGTGACGCCAGAGTGCCGCCGGGGCAATGATCGGGAGGACGATCTACATCAACAATCTTGCTACCATAAACACCAACTTTCTCCCCCTCTATGCAGTGGTGTAACACCTCTTCCCCCCGCTGTAATCTCTACTTAAACATGGTGCTCAACTCCATATATTATTTCCCAATGATCTATGGTTATCCTATGATGTTTGAGTAAATCCGTTTTTTCATGTGGGTTAATTGTGATCTTGGTTGGTATGATTGTATATTTTATTTATGGTGTTGTCCTACGGTGCCCTCCATTCTCGCACAAACATGAGGGGACCCCGTTGTAGAGTGTTGCAATATGATCATGGTTTGCTTATGGTGGGTTGCGAGAGTGACAGAAGCTTAAACCCAAGTAAGTGGGGTATGACGTATGGGAGTAAAGAGGACTTGATACTTTTCACGACCTTAATGATCTTTAGTAGTTGCAGATGCTTGCTAGAGTTCCAGTCATAAGTGCATATGATCCAAGTAGATAAAGTATGTTAGCTCATGCCTCTCCCTCATATAAAATTACAAGAATGATTACCGGTACTTGTTATCGATTGCCTAGGGACAAATAACTTTCTTATTGACACAAACCCTTTTTCGAAACACCTAACTTTTATTATCTTGCAAAGTACTTCTAGTTTTATTCTTCCAAAGTAGTTCTAGAATCACTCCTACAAACTAGTTTCGTACTTGTTTTCGGTAAAGCAGACGTCAGGTGTGCTAGAGTTGTATCGGTGATTGATAGAAATTGAGGGAATATTTGTTCTACCTTTATCTCCTCGTTGGGTTCGACACTCTTATTTATTGAAAAAGGCTACAAACGATCCCCTATACTTGTGGGTTATCATTCTCTCATGCTTCACTTAAATTATCTTGAGAGAAGAAAATTTTTATGCTCGTGTTCTTCATTTAGATTTGTTTGAGCTATCAAAAGCAACATATGAAATTAGTCCCAAAGTGATAGATATTCAAGAGGGATATAATAAACACTTTCATGAAGATCATTGGACAAAATAAACTTGATTCCTTGTAATAGTTTTGTGATATGATGATATAATGTGTGAGTCATGTTGGTGAGTAATTATGCTTTAGTAAGAATATTGGTGTTAAGGTTTGTGATTCCTTATGCAAGCACGAAAGTCAACAGTTATACAATGAAATTATATCCTACTTGTGGTGCATTATTCGGTGTTGGTTATGCTTAATGCTCACTTATGAGATTTTTTGCTTCTTGGTTGGATGCTTCTCAATCTTTTGCTAGCCTTCATTTGCACTAAGTATGATCACTACTTGTGCATCCAAAATCCGTAAACCTAGTTTTGTCACGTGAGTCCACTATACCTACCTATATGTGGTATTCTTTTGCCATTCTAAGCAAATTTGTATGTGCCATCTCTAATTTTCAAAATAATTTTCTCTTTTGTGTGCTCATACCGCTCATGAAACAGTAGGGGGTGGCTGATATGTTTCCATGCTAGATGTGTTATTCTCAAGATGAGTGTTTATTCACTTGTCATTACACGAGAGTACGACAAATGTATTAGGGATGCCCCGTCTTGAAATGAGAAATGAATTTAGTTGATGTTGTCAAATAATAAATTCCTTGGAAAGTGTTGGTATGGACGACACCCGTGGATTCGGTTAGCCGTGGAATGTGAAAGTATGGTGGAAAAAGGAATAAACTTTATTTTATGTTTGGGAACCGCCTATGATATATCTAGCATGGAAAGTATTGGGAACTACTCGATCGTTTTCGTTGACAGGAAAAGCATGCAACCCAAAATGTTTTTATCTCTATCTTTTTTGCTTTGAACTCTGGCACCTCTACAAATCCCTACTCCCCTCTGCGAAGGGCCTCTCTTTTACTTTATGTAATTTTATTTTTATTTGAGTCTCCATGTTCTCTTATAAAGCACCAACTAAGGAGCACTATGATCGTACTTGAGCATTGGGTGTAGCTAACATGCGAGTGTGTTTCATGAATGGATCAGTGATTGAGCTTAATGGGTTAGGGATAACTTGCTTTAGTGTTGATATTTTGAAAAACATGGTTCCTTGTTGATATGCTTGAGTATTGAAATCTTCATGTCAAAACTAGACTATTGCTTTGAATCATACAAAAGTCCAAATGTCCAAGCTACAAAGAAAAGAATATGTGATGAATATGTTGGACAACATTCCACATCAAAATTTCTGTTTTTATCATTTACCAAGTCGAGGACGAGCAGGAATTAAGCTTGGGGATGCTGATATGTCTCCAACGTATCTATACATTTTGATTGTTCCATGTTGTTATATTATTCTTGGATGTTTTACAATCATTTTATATCAACTTTATATCATTTTTTGGGACTAACCTATTGACATAGTGCCTAGTGCCAGTTGCTATTTTTTGCTTGTTTTTTACTTCACAGAAAATCAATACCAAAGGGAGTCCAAACACAGCGAAATTTTTTGGACAATTTTTCTGGGCCAGAAGACACACATTGGACCAAAGAAGTACCAGAGGGGTGCCCCGAGGGGGGGCACAACCCACCTGGGTGCGCCTGGGGGCCCAGGGGCGCCTTGGTGGGTTGTGCCCACCTCGATGGCCTCCAGCACTGCCTCTTTGCTCTATAAATACCCCAATATTCCAGAAACCCTAGGGGAGTTGACAAAATTCAATTCCAGCTGCCGCAAGTTCCGGAAACCACATATCCAATCTAGACACCATCACGGAGGGGTTCATCGTCCTCATTGGTGCCTCTCGGATGATGCGTGAGTAGTTCATTGTAGACCTACGGGGCCGTAGTTAGTAGCTAGATGGCTTCCTCTCTCTCTCTCTCTCTCTTTCTCTCTTTTCGTTCTCAATGCAATGGTCGATCTATTTGATGTAACTCTTTTTGTCGTGTGTTTGTTGGGATCCGATGAACTTTAAGTTTATGATCAGATCTATGTTTTTATCCATGAAAGGTATTTGAGTCTTTTGATCTCTCATATGCATGATTACTTATAGCCTCGTATTTCTTCTTCGAATCTTTGGTTTAGTTAGGCCGACTAGATCGATTTTCCTTGCCATGGGAAGAGGTACTTTGTGATGGGTTTGATCTTATGGTGCTCGTTCCCAATGATAGAAGGGGAAACGACACGTATGTATCATTGTTATTAAGGATAGCAAGATGGGGTCTATTCCTACATGAATAGATCTTGTCTGCATCATGCCATCGTTCTTATTGCATTACTCCGTTTCTCCATGAACTTAATACACTAGATGCATGTTGGATAGCGGTTCATGTGTGGAGTAATAGTAGTAGATGTAGGCAGGAGTCGGTCTACTAATCTTGGACGTGATGCCTATATAATGATCATTGCCTGGATATCGTCATGATTATTTGAATTTCTATCAATTGCCCAACAGTAATTTGTTTACCCATCGTATGCTATTTTTCTCGAGAGAAGCCACTAGTGAAATCTATGGCCCAGGTCTCTTATTTATTATATTTGCCTTCGAGATCTATTTTTATTTGATTTTATTTTCAGAACTATTAATCCAAAAACCTAAAAATACCTTGCTGCAATTTTTATTTATTTATTTTATCTCGCGCTCCTGCAAGATTATTTATCCAATCTACTACAAATTTTACCTATCTTTTACCCGGGAGGGATTGACAACCCCTTTTTTACGTCGGGTTGCAAGTATTTGTTCTTTGTGTGCAGGTGTCGTTCACATAGTCTTGGGTGGTTCTCCTGCTGGTTCTATGACCTTGGTCTCATCACTAAGGGAAATACCTATCGTAGCTGTGCTGCATCATCCCTTCCTCTTAGGGGAAATACCGACGTAGTTCAAGCCGCATCACAGGCGACCGTGATGATGACGGCGCACCCTGGCATCTTGAGGACATTGTAGCCATGGTGGGTTGCCGCCATGAACTTCGCGATGGCAGGGTACCCAGGGATGGCATTATACGGGAGGCCGATGTGGGCGGCGTCGATGTCGATGAGCTTGGTGTGGTAGTTTTCGCGCTTGCCGAAGGTGACAGGGAGGCGCACCTGCCCCAAGGGTATGGTGGAACTGTCGGTCACTCCTGAGAAGGGCTTGGTGGGTAGGAGCTGGTCATAAGGCACTTGGAGCGTCTCGACAGAGAGAACATTGAGCCCCGCGCCACCGTTGATGAGGGCTTTGGTAACGAAGACGTTGCTGATGGTGGGCGTGCAGAGCATCGGAAGTGCGCCTGCGGCTGCCGAGCACTTGAGCTGGTCCTTGGAGTCGAAGGTGATAGCGTACTGTGACCACTTGAGGGGACGCGCGGCCTCGAGCTTCGGGAGGACCACGAGAGAACTGCTTGAAGATGCGATGAGAGGCTAGGGCCTAGGAACCACCCAGGATGCAGGCCATCGCACGAGGTTCCTAGAAGCCCCTAGCCCCATCATCTTGCCGGTTGCCGTCATTTCTCCTTGGCGGCGGCCGCAGCGGAGGGAGGCCGACATTGCCTTGAGGACGGGCCTCATGAGGTTGGTCACACCAGGGTCCGTCATGAGGCTCATCACGCCAGCGGTCCTCCTGAGGTTGGTCACGCCAGTCCTGACAAGGGTCGCAGTTGTCCTAGTGGCCTCCGCCGCGGCCTCCTCCATGGCTGTAACCACAGTCACTACGCTCGGGGCGGCAGCCAAGGCATCCATCGTGGAGGGCCCTGAGTAACTGGCGGTCGTTGGTGTTGTGGTTGTGTACGTTGTGGAAGATGCAAAATGGGGGGTTGCCCCTGGGAGGCTCATCATGGTCATGGCCGTGCTTCGTCTTGGGCTCAGCTGCAAGCACAGCAGTGCCATTGCACTTCGCCTCCTTAGCCTTGGCCTTCTTGTCTTCGAGATCAGCCTCCGGAAGCTCGAGGAGGGAGAGGCGGCCCTCTTCGGCCCTTGCGTACTTGTTCGCCATCTTGAACACCTCCAGGGCCGAGCACAAGTCCTTGTGGATGGCGAGCTCCTCTTTCATCTTGACGTCCCTGACGCCATCGGTGAATGCCGAGATGATGGCCTCGTCCGACGCCTTCAGGATCTTGAGGCGAACATTCGTGAACTATTGTATGTACTTGTGCAAGGTTTCGCCTGGCTGCTGATTCACGCGCTGCAGGTCGTTCACTACATGGGCGCGGTCACAAGTGCCCCGGAAATTGGTGATGGAGCGTTCGCTGAGCTCATCCCAAGAGGAGATCGACCCCTCCGACAGGTGTAGGAGCCAGGAGCGTGCGCCGTCCTTGAGGGCCATGGGGAACCAGTTCGCCATGACCTTTTCGTCGCCGTTCGCCACCTCGATGCTCAGCGAGTAGAGATGGAGGAACTCCGCAGGGTCGGGAGTGTCGTCGTAGCGCAAAGGCAGGTCCGGCTTGAACTTGACGGGTCAAACGACGTGACGCAGCTCCAGGGTGAAGGCGTGGCAGCCCTCTGCGCTCACGAGCGCAACACGCGCAGGGGGGGGGGGCTCGGTCTTGACATTCGCGCTATTGCCTCCAGCGGCGCGTGGTCCTAATGTTGGTGCGATGGTGCGAGGAGCACACGCGCGTCACCTTGCGACCACTGCACCACCTGGCAGCTTGCCTCATACCGTGCCGGCACCAGTGCCCCACGCGGCGGGTCGCGCAGGTGCGCATCGCGTCTGGGCTTGTGGCCGGTGCGGCGTAGAGGAGGAGGAGGTGGCGTGCCATGAGCAATGTCGCCCGTTTCGGATGGTGGGGGTCGGAACGAGCGGGACAGTGCAGGGACCTTGCAGGCGGCGTTGATGAGCTCGGTGATGCGACCCAACCAGTCGTCGTAGCCCTCATTGGTGGGACAGTAGCATAGCAGCTCGCGCGCCATGAGCAACGCGGCCTGCGCGTTCGTCGGCCCGTGTCGAGCATGAGAAGACGAAGCCGTGGCGAGGGTGAGGACGGAGTAGCGGTGCGGCCGTTGCGCCGAACGGAGGGTGGCAGCAATGAGTTCTGCTGCTCGTGAGCAGCGGGGCCAATGGCGGCGTTAGCCGCAGGAGAGGCAGAGCGTCGTGGGGCGCCATCTAGGCGACGCGAGCGGCCCGGCGCTCGGTGCGGACCCGGCGAGCTTTAGCCATAGGCATGATAGTGCGAGGATGGAGCATGGTTGACGGAGAGGCGGAGCTTCGACACGCCCCTACCTAGCGCGCCAAATGTCGGATTCTGGGCCGTGTGCGAAGATCTCCCCCTATCATAAACTCAAGCTCACCACTCTACGGCCTAGACTCGTCAAGGACGCGTGAGCGGGGAAGAAGATGAACACGGCAGTTTCCCAGGTTCGAGCCACGTTGCAGTGTAAAACCCTACTCCTGCTTTGTGGTGGATTAGCCTCACAAGGAGATTGAGGATGAACTAGTACAGTGGATTGATACGTCCATTTTGCATCATACTTTTTTATTGATATTTATTGCATTATGGGCTGTTATTACACATTATGTCACAATACTTATGCCTATTCTCTCTTATTTTACAAGGTTTACATAAAGAGGGAGAATGCCGGAAGGTGGAATTCTGGGCTGGAAAAGGAGAAAATATTAGTGACCTATTATGCACAACTTCAAAAGTCCTGAAACTTCACAGGAGCACGTTTCAGAATATATAAAAAATATTGGGCAAAGAAAGAACCAGAGGGGGGCCACCCACCATCCACGAGGGTGGGGGGCGCGCCCTACCCCCTGGGCGCGCCCCCTTCCTCGTGGGCCCCCTGACAGGCCTCTGGTGACCATCTTCCGCTATATGAGGTTTTTCGTCTGAGAAAAAAAAAGCAAGCTCTTGGGACGAAACTCCGCCGCTACGAGGCGGAACCATGGCGGAACCAATCTAGGGCTCCGGCGGAGCTGTTCTGCCGGCAAACTTCCCTCTGGGAGGGGAAATCGTCATCACCATCGATCCTCTCATCGGGAGGGGGTCAATCTTCATCAACATCTTCACCAACACCATCTTATCTCAAACCATAGTTCATCTCTTGTATCCAATCTTGTCTCCAAACCTCAGATTGGTACCTGTGGGTTGCTAGTAGTGTTGATTACTCCTTGTAGTTGATGCTAGTTGGTTTATTTGGTGGAAGATCATATTTTCAGATCCTTAATGCATATTAATACCCCTCTGATTATGAACATGAATATGATTTGTGAGTAGTTACTTTGTTCCTGAGGACATGGGAGAAGTCTTGCTATAAGTAGTCATGTGAATTTGGTATTCGTTCGATATATTGATGAGATGTATGTTGTCTTTCCTCTAGTGGTGTTATGTGAACGTCGACTACATGACACTTCACCATTATTTGGGCCTAGAGGAAGGCATTGGGAAGTAATAAGTAGATGATGGGTTGCTAGAGTGACAGAAGCTTAAACCCTAGTTTATGAGTTGCTTCGTAAGGGGCTGATTAGGATCCATCTGTTTCATGCTATGGTTAGGTTTACCTTAATACTTCTTTTGTAGTTGCGGATGCTTGAAATAGGGGTTAATCATAAGTGGGATACTTTTCCAAGGAAGGGCAGTACCCAAGCACCGGTCCACCCACATATCAAATTATCAAAGTACCGAACGCGAATCATATGAGCGTGATGAAAACTAGCTTGACGATAATTCCCATGTGTCCTCGGGAGCGCTTTCCTTTGTATAAGAGTTTGTCCAGGCTTGTCATTTTCTACAAAAAGGATTGGGACATCTTTTTGCACCTTATTTACTTTTATTGCTTGTTACTCTTTACCAATTACCTTATCACAAAACTATCTGCTACCAATATTTTCAGTGCTTGTAGAGAATACCTTACTGAAAACCGCTTGTCATTTTCTTCTGCTCCTCGTTGGATTCGACACTCTTACTTATCGAAGGACTACGATAGATCCCCTATACTTGTGGGTCATCAAGACTCTTTTCTGGAGCCGTTGCCGGGGAGTGAAGTGCCTTTGGTAGGTGGAATTTGGTAAGGAAAAATTTATATAGTGTGCTGAAATTTACTGTCACTTGTTACTATGGAACATAATCCTTTGAGGGGCTTGTTCGGGGTATCTTCGCCCCAACCAGTAGATCAAAGAGTTGCTACTGAACCTACTGAAAATGTTTACTTTGAAATTCCTTCGGGTATGATAGAGAAACTGCTAGCTAATCCTTTTACAGGAGATGGAACATTACATCCCGACTTGCACCTAATCTATGTGGATGAAGTTTGTGGATTATTTAAGCTTGTAGGTATGCCCGAGGATGTTATCAAGAAGAAGGTCTTCCCTTTATCTTTTAAGGGAAAGGCATTGACATGGTTTAGGCTATGTGATGATATGGGATCATGGAACTACAACCGATTGAAATTGGAATTTCATCAGAAGTTTTATCCTATGCATCTTGTTCATCGTGATCGTAATTATATATATATAATTTTTGGCCTCGCGAAGGAGAAAGCATCGCTCAAGCTTGGGGGAGGCTTAAATCAATGTTATATTCATGCCCCAATCATGAGCTCTCAATAGAAATTATTATTCAAATATTTTATGCTCGGCTTTCTCTCAACAATCGCTCCATGCTCGATACTTGTATTGGTTCCTTTATGATGAAGACTATTGGATTCAAATGGGATTTATTAGAAAGAATTAAACGCAACTCTGAAGATTGGTACCTTAGCGAAGGTAAGGATTCAGGTATAACACCTAAGTTTGATTGTGTTAAATCTTTTATGGATACCGATGTTTTCCGTGAATTTAGCACTAAATATGGACTTGACTCTGAGATAGTAGCTTCTTTCTGTGAATCTTTTGCTACTCATGTTGATCCCCCTAAGGAGAAGTGGTTTAAATATAATCCTCCCATTGAAGTAAATGTAGTTGAACCTATTAAAGTTGAAGAAAAGACTATAACTTATAATGTTGATCCTATTGTGCCTACTACTTATATTGAGAAACCACCTTTCCCGGTTAGAATAAAGGATCATGCTAAAGCTTCGACTGTGGTTCGTAAGAGTAATACTAGAACACCTACACCTCCTGAGAAAATTAAAGTTGAACCTAGTATTGCTATGGTTAAAGATCTCTTGGCTCATAATATTGATGGGCATGTTATTTATTTCTGTGATGAAGCTGCTAGAATTGCTAGACCTGATACTAAGGGTAAACATAGACCTGTTGTTGGCATGCATGTTATTTATGTTAAAATAGGAGATCATTGCTATCATGGCTTATGTGACATGGGTGCTAGTGAAAGTGCAATACCTCATTCCTTATACAAAGAAATTATGCATGATATTGCACCTGCTAAGATAGAAGAGATTGATGTTACAATTAAGCTTGCTAATAGAGATACTATTTCACCTGTTGGGATTGTTAGAGATGTTGAAGTCTTGTGTGGGAAGGTTAAATACCCTGTTGATTTTCTTGTTCTTGGTTCCCAGAAGATAACTTTTGTCCCATTATATTTGGTAGACCGTTCTTGAATACTGTCAATGCTAGGATAGACTACAAAAAGGATGTAGTTACTATTGGTTTGGGGGATATGTCTCATGAGTTTAATTTTGCTAAATTTCGTAGACAACCCCATGATAAAGAATTGCCTAGTAAAGATGAAATTATTGGTCTTGCTTCTATTGTCGTGCCTCCTAATGATCCTTTAGAACAATATTTGTTAGACCATGAAAATGATATATTTATGAATGAAAGAAGGGAAATAGATGAAGTATTCTTTAAACAGGGCCCTATTTTGAAACACAACTTGCATGTTGAAATACTAGGATATCCTCCTCCACCTAAGGGTGATCCCGTGTTTGAGCTTAAACCATTACCTGATACTCTTAAATATGCTTATCTCGATGAAAAGAAGATATATCATGTTATTACTAGTGCTAACCTTTCAGAGCAGGAAGAAAAGAAATTATTAAAAACTCTGAAGAAGCACCGTGCTGCTATTGGATATACTCTTGATGATCTTAAGGGCATTAGTCCCACTCTACGCCAACACAAAATAAAATTGGAGAAATACGCTAAACCGGTCGTTGAATACCAACGAAGGTTAAATCCTAAGATGAAAGAAGTGGTAAGAAAAGAAATACTAAAGCTTCTGGAGGCAGGTATAATTTATCCCGTTGCTAATAGTCGGTGGGTAAGTCTTGTCCATTGTGTCCCTAAAAAGGGAGGTATTGCTATTATCCCTAATGATAAAGATGAATTGATCCCACAAAGAATTGTTACAAGTTATAGAATGGTAATTGATTTCCGCAAATTAAATAAAGCTACTAAAAAGGATCATTACCCTTTACCCTTTATTGATCAAATGCTAGAAAGATTATCCAAGCATACACATTTTTGCTTTCTAGATGGTTATTCTGGTTTCTCTCGAATACCTGTGTCAGACGAGGATCAAGAAAAGACCACTTTTACTTGCTCTTTCGGTACCTTTACTTATAGACGTATGCCTTTTGGTTTATGCAATGCACCTGCTACCTTTCAAAGATGTATGACTGCTATATTCTCTGAATTTTGTGAAAAGATTGTTAAGGATTTCATGGATGATTTCTCCGTTTATGGAACTTCTTTTGGTGCTTGCTTCAGCAACCTTGATCGAGTTTTGCAGAGATGTGAAGAAACGAATCTTGTCTTGAATTGGGAGAAGTGCCAGTTTATGGTCAATGAAGGTATTGTTTTGGGGCATAAAATTTCTGAAAGAGGTATTGAAGTTGACAAAGCTAAAGTTGATGCTATTGAAAAGATGATGTGTCCCAAGGACACTAAAGGTATAAGAAGTTTCCTTGCTCATGCCATTTTTTATACGACGTTCATTAAAAACTTCTCAAAAATTTCCAAGCCTCTGACTATTCTCTTACAAAAAGATGTTCCTTTTGTCTTTGATGATGATTGTGTTTAGAAGCATTTGAAATACTTAAGAAAGCTCTTATTTCTGCACCTATTGTTCAGCCTCCTGATTGGAATTTACCCTTTGAAATTATGTGTGATGCTAGTGATTATGATGTAGGTGCTGTTCTAGGACAAAGAGTTGATAAGAAATTAAATGTTATCCAATATGATAGTAAAACTATAGATAGTGCCCAAACAAATTATGCTACTACTGAAAAAGAATTTTTAGCAGTTGTATTTTCTTGTGATAAGTTCAGACCTTATATTGTTGATTCTAAAGTAATTGTTCACACTAATCATGCTGCTATTAAATATCTTATGGAAAATAAAGATGCTAAACCTAGATTTATTAGATGGGTTCTCTTGCTACAAGAATTTGATATGCATATTATTGATAGAAAAGGAGCTGAGAACCCCGTTGCAGACAACTTGTCTAGGTTAGAGAATGTTCTTGAGGACCCACTACCTATTGATGATAGCTTCCCTGATGAACAATTAGCTGTCATAAATGCTTCTAGTACTGCTCCATGGTATGCTGATTATGCTAATTACATTGTTGCTAAATTTATACCACCTAGTTTCACATACCAGCAAAAGAAAACGGTCTTCTATGATTTAAGACATTACTTCTGGGATGACCGACACCTTTATAAAGAAGGAGTAGATGGTGTTATTAGAAGTTGTGTACCTGAGCATGAACAGGAACAGATCCTGCGCAAGTGTCACTCCGAGGCTTATGGAGGACACCACGCTGGAGATAGAACTTCACATAAGGTATTGCAATCTGGTTTTTATTGGCCTACTCTCTTCAAAGATGCTCGTAAGTTTGTCTTATCTTGTGATGTATGTCAAAGAATTGGTAATATTAGTAGACGTCAAGAAATGCCTATGAATTATTCACTCGTTATTGAACCATTTGATGTCTGGGGCTTTGATTATATGGGACCATTTCCTTCCTCTAATGGCTATACACATATTTTAGTTGTTGTTGATTACGTTACTAAGTGGGTAGAAGCTATTCCAACTAGTAGTGCTGATCATAACACCTCTATTAAGATGCTTAAAGAAGTTATTTTTCTGAGGTTGGGAGTCCCTATATATTTAATGACTGATGGTGGTTCACATTTTATTCATGGTGCTTTTCGTAAGATGCTTGCTAAGTATGATGTTAATCATAGGATTGCATCTCCATACCACCCACAATCTAGTGGTCAAGTAGAACTAAGTAATAAAGAGCTTAAGTTAATTTTGCAAAATACTATTAATAGATCTAGAAAGAATTTGTCCGAGAAACTTGATGATGCATTATGGGCCTATAGAAATGCATACAAACATACTATGGGTATGTTTCCGTATAAAATGGTTTATGGTAAAGTATGTCACTTACCTCTCAAACTAGAACATAAGGCTTATTGGGCCATTAAAGAGCTCAATTATGATTTCAAACTTGCTGGTGAGAAGAGGCTATTTGACATTAGCTCACTTGATGAATGGAGAACCCAGGCCTACGAGAATGCCAAACTGTTTAAAGAAAAGGTTAAGAGATGGCATGACAAAAGGATACAAAAGCTTGAGTTTAATGTAGGTGATTATGTTTTGCTATACAACTCTTGTTTACGATTTTTTGCAGGAAAACTCCTCTCTAAATGGGAAGGTCCTTACGTTATCGAGGAGGTCTATCGTTCCGGTGCTATAAAAATCAACAATTTCGAAGGCACAAATCTGAAGGTGGTGAACGGTCAAAGGATCAAACATTATATCTCAGGTACTCCCATAAATGTTGAAACTAATGTTATTGAAACTGTAACCCCGGAGGAATACATAAGGGGCACTTTCCAGAACGTTTCAGACTCCGAAAAGGAATAGGTATGTGGTACGGTAAGTAAACCGACTCCAAAACAGTTCTAATAGAAATTTTCTCCGTTTTGGAATATTTAAGAAAATAGGAAAATAATAAGCAGTCCGGGAAGGACACGAGGCATTCACGAGGGTGGAGGGCGCGCCCACTACCTCGTGGGCACCTCATGCGCTCTCCGGACTCTGTTTTCTTGCACGATACTTCTTTTGGTAGGTAAAAATTCATTATATAATCTCCCAAAGGTTTTGACCACCGTATCATGCAAATATCCTCTGTCTTTGTTTCGAGCTATTTTCTGCTAGAGTTGTCAAAGGCCAGGCATCATGTCGTCTCCCTCCTCCAACAATTAGGGCAACGATGCTTGGCTAATGAAGATAGAGCTGAAGAGAGAAGAACCCGGGGAGATCAACAAGGATGATGGGATCAAGAAGGCCATGGAGGATCAAGCTCCAGAAACAGAAAACAAAGACATCCTACAACCTCATCACAATCTTCTTACCCCAATAGAGATTGAAGCTTTGAAGATGTTTGAGTTAGCTCACATACAAAATAAGTATCTCACACGTGAAAATATTTTTTTTGAAGGAGCATATCATCGCACTCAAGGGCATTATCCGCAAATTGGAGGATCTCCTATGCTCGATGTGCGACTATCCATCATCATCACCATCTTCTTCACTAGCAAAGGGGAATTGAGTATTGGTTATGGGCACTCCCCTTGGCAACTGCCAAGCTTGGGGGAGTGCCCCGGTATCGTATCACCATCACACTCCTATCTTTACCGTTTTCCTTAGTTCGATCCTTTTGGTAATATGTTGATCTAGTAGAATAAAGTTTTAGTATGATCTAGTTTTGAGTTTTGCTTTATGATCCTTCTATGTAATCGAGTCCGTGAGCTATATATAATAAAGATTAGTGTTGAGTCAAGGGTTTGATTATCTTGCTATGATCTTGAGGGAGAGAAAGAATAAAAATAAAAGAGATCATATTGATCTTATGGAGAGTAATGACTTCACATATAAAGAGTATGATGAATAAAAGTTGTTGAGAGTTGATAAACATAGTTTTGGTCATCGTTGCAATTAATAGGAAGTAATAAAGAAAGAGAGGTTTTCACATATAAATATACTATCTTGGACATCTTTTATGATTGTGAGCACTCATTGAAATATGACATGCTAAAGAGTTGATGTTGGACAAGGAAGACAATGTAATGGGTTATGTTTTCCTATATCTTAAATAAAGTATATTGTCATGGATAATCCAACATGTTGAGCTTGCCTTTCCCCCTCATGCTAGCCAAACTCTTTGCACCTAGTAGAGATTCTACTTATGCTTCCAAATATCCTTAAACCTAGTTTTGCCATGAGAGTCCACCATATCTACCTATGGATTGAGTAAGATCCTTCAAGTAAGTTGTCATGTTGCATGCAATAAGAATTGCTCTTTAAATATGTGTGATCTATTAGTGTGGAGAAAATAAGATTTATACGATCTTGTGATGTGGAAGAAATAAAAGCGACGAACTGCATAATAAAGGTCCCTATCACAAGTGGCAATATAAAGTGACATTCTTTTGCATTAAGATTTCGTGCATCCAACCATAAAAGCACATGACAACCTATTTTTCCCTCTATGAAGGGCCTGTCTTTTACTTCTGTCTTATACCTTATGCAAGAGCCATGGTGATCTTCACCTCTCCTTTTTACATTTTATCCTTTGGCAAGCACATTGTGTTGGAAAGATCCACATAT